>NW_009703863.1:0-140855 GCF_000703405.1 Apaloderma vittatum | reverse complement strand
ATGTATGCCACAAATACAGACTACTGCCGTGACAGCAGCAGGTGTATGGCAGCAACAACTAATGAAATCAGCTGAATCGGAGGTGTGAATCACACTGCACTTCTGTGCAATGAGACCGAGCAGAAAGGAGAGAGCTAAATGATTGTGAATTTTTGTTTTGTTTTATTTTTAAGGACTTGCTTTAAGTTATAGGCAGTGCAGCTGCTAAGTACAAGAAAAAAGAATGAGGAATTGAAAGGAGAATGACATTTCACTCTTACTGCAAAGGACAGGCAGAGTGAGACAGGTATAAGAGACACCCATTGTAATCACTCTGAAAAAGCAAAGTATGGATTTTGATTTTCCTAAAGAAGGAAATGCAAAGGAACTCTTGTCTGTACCATATGACTCAGGATGCTTCTTTACTAGACTTAAAGAGAATTGAACTTGAGTAATAGCACCATTAGAGCTCTTTACCAGGAGCTAGTTCCTGTGGTTTCACTGGGTCCAGCTGCTGATGACTCACAGAGGAAGTGGCAGAGATTAGGTGCACAGGGAAAAATCAGAACAGCTCAGAAATAAAGCAAATCAACCAAGCATTACCTTTTGTGCACAACAGAACAATGGCTTAACAACTAAGGTTCAAAATGATCCGTCTTATTCCCCTCATTTGTGCTATTCCTGTTGGAAGGACCACCAGGAAACATGTGAACCACTGTGGAATACACACTGTAATCCACAGAACATCTCAATTAATATTCCCTCTTGACTACAGCTAGAACAATGCATAGCATCAAGCAGTTTAATCTCTGGCAATAATGCCTTTTGTAAGATCAAGAGGTCTTTCCCTTGAATTAAGTTTTAAGCAAGGATTTTGAAAATTAGTTAGGTATTCTGCGTTTTGTATAGCAGTGGCTACAGGTTCTGTAAGTAGCAGCTAGGTAAAATGCATAGACACAGGCTGGTTGTCATTAGAAATGTTGTTATTAGTGATTTCTCCTTTGCAAATTGGCATTGGGTTCCCTGTAGAAGAGAGTTAATCCTTCAAAAGACTTTGTTACAAGCAAATACATCCAGGCTTGTATAAAATTTAAACCACTGTCTCTGATATTCAGTTTTGTGATACAAAAAAATGTATGACCCTGGAAGCAAAAAGTTAAAATATCTAACTTGAAATTGAAGATACAGGGGAAAACATTCTGGATCTTGTTTAAATTACTAACGTACAGTAGTAGTGCTGCTGTTAGCTCACATCAGCAGAGTCTTGGACATATAGCTCAGGGGATGCTTTCCTCATGGAAACTGCAAACAGTTTAGGCTCTAAAATCCTTGGGGAGGAGTCCTCTCCGAGTTGTTATAGGTTGATAAAGTAGCTTATTACAAAAACATAAGACTATTTTGACTATGTTATACCATTTCTTTTAAAAATATTTGAAAAGGTTGATATTCAAAGAGCACCCTAGGAAAAAATTATTGCAAATTTTGCTAAGTCAGCAACTCATCCTTGTTTGTAAAAATAAATTGGAATAGCCAATTTAACCTACCTTCCACTTTCTATTTCCCATAAGAACTGAGAGGTAAGATCAGTTAGTGATTATACACAGAGATGCATTTTATAAACATTTGCCTTAGTGATTAATGTAAAACGATTCAGAATCATCTCTTTAGAATAATAAGCAATGCACTTCACGTGTTTACCATCACCCAGCATTTCAAACCCCCCAAGGTGACTGTGTGACACTGGTACCTGGCCTCTGCAACACTGAGTTTCAAAAAGGCCCACACTAGCCCCAGCTCCAATTGTGCTTCAGCTTAGGCGATAAGCACTTCAGAATATATTGTCAATAAGAAAGGTGCTTCTGCTGGTGTTTTCCTCTATGTAAGATCAAACCTGAATTCAGTTCCTGGCATCTGTGCTCCCCAAGTGCCACAGCTGCATTATCTGCAGTAAGCAATAAAGACTGTGTTTAAGATAATAAAGATTGTGTGGTGCATTTTTGAAAGCCAGTGAGGGGCTCGGGTGCGCTGGGGCAGTCCGCAGCACTGTGGGTGGCCAAGTTTTTGTAGGGTGCTGTCCTGGCTGTCCCAGGCGGTGACCTGGGGCACCGTGGGCTTTGGGGAGAGCCGCACCAGCTGTCTTGAAAGGCATGAAATTCCTTCTCCCTGCATGCAGCCACATGGCCTTCACACACTCAGAAGCACATGGATGGGGCAGGTCAGTTCATTTGCTTTCCTCTTTTAAAAGTCAGTTATTTTGTGTTTAAATATTTTCATTCATCTCAGACATGTTGATTCTTTGGCACATATGTGGAGATGAAAGGGATGAAAGAAGAAACCTTATTCCTAGCAATGCCATGAATATGGATTCTGGCAGGGAAAAAAGGTGAAATAGAGTTAATATGCATTAGAAATTGTTTATTTGATACTGTTACACTATCCCTTTAAGATATGTTAATATGAACTGGCTGTCAATACAACATCACTTAGCTGGTTTTCATCTGGACCTTAGAGCACAACAAAATTATTAGTACATAAATCTCTACTAATTTACTCTAGATTATGATTCTTTCATCAACATGCACATATAAATTATATCATTAATCATAATGATTTCTTTCAGTATTCATGTGGATGTAATATGTAATTTCTTGGGAATCCCACTGTAATTTAGCATGAATTAATGTCCACTTACTGGAAAGCACTACCTACACTGATATTTCCAGGGGAAAGAAACAACAACCGTGATGCATCTTAAACTACAGCCTAAATGACCAGGGCGTTGGTAAACAAGCGCCAAAGGAGTGTGGCTGCAGGTAAAGGAAAGTGATCCTAAAGGCAGTTTGTTTCAAAACTCATTAGGCCAGATGGCAGCCTGTCTTCTAGGAGCACGTAAAGCACGTGTGAGGGAATGGGGAGAACACTCTCTCTCCTTCACCCTGCCCTGGGGAAGAACAGTGTGAATGCATGGAGCAGGAGGGGAGCCGACGTAGAGGGGCATTGCTAGACGCTGGAGAAGACAGAGCAAAGCCATCTGCTGCTCTTTTTTGACAGAGCGGAAGCAATAACGGCTATGTCAGGCTTAACGGGTAACATCTAATTGGCCTCAACAACAAATTTCACACAGAGAAGCAGCAGTTCCATCCACTGCTGTGGATTATATTTTAGCAATGGATGACATGTTTGGAGGTGGCCTGCCCACAGATTGAGAAGGTCGAGGACCCATGGATGGGCTGCCTTGGCCTCAGTTTCCCCCACCTAAGAAATGCAGCTGCCTCCTTGAGAATTGCTGTGCCCTTTCTGGAGGTGAAGTAGGATATTACTTAATCTAGCTATCAAATATATAAATGGAACATACATATATACATATGCATGCTTCATAAGTGAGACAGTGAGGGGGAAAAAGAGGAACTTCTGACTATAACAAAAGATTCATTAGGAAAAATGAACTAATCAGTGCTCTCCAAGGAGAAATTCATTCTGTTTAGGAGGCCATACCCTCTGCTGCTGCACATACTTAATATAATTTATATTATTATTTAAATCACTGCGTAAATTTTAGATACTTTTAAAAATCAAGTTAATGGACCATACTTTACTGCTTAACATCATTTATATCAAGAATTAGTGGCTGTGGAGATAATATATGTGAATACAGAGGAGAAAACACAAACAAGCAAATATCATAAAACTCATCTGTAGCACAGGCTTAAAATACTTCAGTAGAAATGAGCCTTTGGAAGAGTTGTGTGTCGTGTGGTAAAGGCTTTCCTTGAAGCTGTGCACACTCCTGTGTTTAAATACAAGGTATTTAAACCTACATACATAGGGGGGGCCCATCCTTGCACCAGCCTGTCATGGCAGAATATTTATTCCACTGGGAAATGTCTCCCTCTCCTCACTTTGGATACAAAGGAAGGTGAGAATGCAGCACAGCTTTCCCATAGCCATAAGGGGAAGCAGAAACCGCAAATTAAGGAATTCTTGGGGAGAACATAGGCACCTATAAAGACTGCTTAGGAGCTGTAGAAAGGGGTTGATAGGCTTTAAACAAGCACAGCCTAGAAACAAAGAGAGAAGGAAATAGAGAAAGATAATAAGAACCTGAAAGAATGAGAGGATTCTGGCAGCTGAGATAAGTCCAGAGGTTTCTGCTGTGGACTCATTAAAAGATAGAATATTTTCCCTAAAAATCTCTTACCTGTACCTGGCAATAAAGCAGCTGCACATCATTGCTTCCTTCAGGTTAGCTGCACTTTATTTCATTCCTCTGCCTGCTTGCAGCAGAGAAAATCTTGACAAGACCAGTTTCTGAAGCTTTGACACAGTCTTTCACAGCCCCATATTCCTGTCAATGTCGCGCTGGAGCTCGTGTCACCGAAGCAATCCATGGGAGAATGGTACGGAGACGGGATGGCCCGGAGAGTCGCAGCAGCTGCAGCAGACGGGGCAAATGGATCCTGGGAGGTGGGCAGCACATGTGGCAGCAAGCTTGAGTGGCACACGGACACTGCAAGGGGCTGGTGTTAGTGCTTCTTTTTTCACTGCACTTCACTAACTTGTTCTATGATGCTCCTGAAAAACAAATCTTTAGGTAAAGAGAGAGTGACACAGCCCTTGGAGTGGAAAAAAAATTACCCATAGCTGAGTCTGGGAAGTGTGAGGGGGTAATCTGAAAGGGGAAGGGCAAAGCAAGGATGAAACCTCTTGTCTTGCTGGATGAAGTGTTACTTATCCCATCACTGAGGAGCCAGTGGGGAGGGTAGAAGATTTCTTCAAAATTGAGAGTACTTTCTGATTAATTAATTTTGTACATTTTCATTGAACATGGTCTTCAGACAGAAAAACAGTTTGGAGCTGAGAATGTTTTAAAGATTCTCATGACTCAGGCCTAAATCCATTCACATTTCATATTTCTTCATTTGCAGTCTGCTTTCTTTCTGCCTGACTTGTAAACTTTCTGCTTCCTGTAAGTTGTGAGGTTTTTCCATCTAGCAAATGAAGCTCCAGGCATAGAGTCTTTGCTGCTGCCAGAGTGCAAAGACAAATTCAAAATTACGTTTTTTATTAACAGAGACAAACTTGGACCTCTGGCATCTTACCAAGCCCTGACAAAGCAGCTGCAGTCAAAGTCTAATTTTAAACACAGAGAGCAAAATTCATAGACCATATATTGCCGCCTCCTTTGCACTGGCTGAATTTATCCTCTGCTAAGGTGACAGTAAGAAAAGCTTTTGTACCTGTGTCCTGATTTACTCCTACTTCAGATTTGTTTCTATGGGAAATGCAAGTCATGTTTTATAAAGCTGAGTTTTACCTTGCAGTCTGGTACCCACAAAGTCACTTAATTCCTGAATGCAGTGTTGGATAAAATTGCTTTGCTTTCAGAAATCCCTAAAAATGCTGCTTTTGTTGGCTCATTTCAGGTAACAATAATTGTCTAAATGATTACTGTACCTAAATTATTAGTTGCTGCCCGAACAACTGCCTGCATTACTGTGTCACCTGGCATTTCTGTATGAGCATTTTTATTGCCTATACATAACTAATTTTCTTTCCTGATGAATTCACAAGCTACTGCCTCAGCCTCTCCCTTGTCTGTGTATTACTCAGGGTCTGAAGCTAAGTGGGCAGATTGCTCACAGCAACGCATTCCATCCCTGGCCTTTGGTTTCCGATGCAGTGTGTACTTCCAGCTGTCCAGGAGCACCTCCATTACCCAGCCTCGTGGTAGAGCAAATAGCATTCTGGCCTCAGTCTTCAAGCTGTAGATTAGTGACAGCAGTAGGCAGACAACTTTTGTCCCCAGGGAATATTAGAAATCTAGAGCTAGAAATAGATGGATTAACTGAAATGCAACCCAACCTCTGATCTACATTATTGCCTTTCTCCTTTATCCCACAAGGGAAGCAGAGATAAAGAGTGATAGACACTGATAATGATGGAAGTCCACGATAATGCACCGAAGTGATAAACTTCTTTGTGGCCCTCATTGTGCCCAGTTGTCTTCAGCTGGTTATGAGCTCTAGCCTCAAGCTATTTACACCATGATCAGGCTAGTAATTAGCAAAATGTTTAATATAATATAGAAGCAATTAGAAGGTGATAACATGCAATTAAGATGTGTTTTCAGATTAAAGATTTTATAGTGCTCTCTTTCTTGAAAAGATAAAGTGCCTATCTCAAAATGTCAAACTGCAGTGATTTAATCTGAGTTATTTTCAATTAATGTGCATGTATTCTTGCGATGTGTTCACCGTTGTTATTGACATTGATAAATTAAGCTCATCCCAGCAGAATTTATCCTTGAGTCGCTCTATATTTTCTGAATGTCAGTTCTTTATTCGTATTTTTTTTATGCCTACAAGCTGTGCACGATCTAACTCTAAGTCCCTTGATTCATCCCTGGGATTACAGTAATGTGTCAGTCTGAGTGGAACAATAATCTGAAAGGGCATTGTTATAAATAGTGTGTTAGAATATAATTGTTTGTCATGTCGTTTCTCCCCTTTAAATCCCTCTGAGTCCTGTTTAAGTAATTTAGACAGCTAGAATGACAAGAGTCTTGAGACTTCACTTATAGAGTTGTCCAACCAGTCTTCAGCCTACCCTGTCTTTTGAGAGTGTCTCATCAGCAGAGTAGGAAGTGCAAACAACAGATGAGTTCTGACTACACCATGGATGTGTTATGAGATTTTGCTCAGGCCATTTATAGAACAATGTAAACGCTGCTGATACTAATTTTGCCCTGGCTAGTCAATAGAAATGCTTAGACAATAGACATTAGGGTGTTTCCCATCATCATTAAAGAAGTTAAAAACCTAAAGCATTACAATTCAGATACTGCAGTTCAGTGTCTGAAGGCAAAGGGGTTTTTTTAGATGCTTTTTGATAGTTTCTAATAATAGCAATTAAAAAAAATAGCTGAGGTAGAAAAGAGACAATTTTTATTTCATCTTTTTTAACGGAGCTAGCTTTTTAGCAAAAGCAGTAAAACACTTCCAAGGTGTTGCGCGAACAGGTATGTGGCTGTGAGAGGCACGTAGCCAACCTAAGTGCTTGGCTGTTTCAGAGCCCCATTAAGGACTTACACGGAGACAATTTGCAAGATAACAAAGAATAGATGATTTATTAAAGCAACAGATACAAGATTTGGAGTTGCCATTGATAAATTCACTCTCTGCAATAGCACTAATATATAGTAGTAATGCTAGCAAAATACTATCCAGGGTATTTCTCAACAAAAGGTAAAAGTAAAATTCTTACCAAGAAGACATACTTGTCTTGGGTGAAGGAGAAGGAGCACAGCCTGTCAGCTGCCTCTTCTGGTTTTGTTCTCTCTCCCCATTGACACACTCACCCCATGCTCCTTATATACTATCTTCCCCCACACCAGGGTGACATTTGGCGTGATTTGAGTGGAGAGTGGGTGACTATAGACCTACAGGCATACTGAGGCAAGAAAATACCATTCTGGGCATTGTGGCCTTCAAAAATCTGTTTCGAAACAACTTCTCTGTTGGCGGGATGATGTTGACAATGTTAGTCTCCATCTGACTTTGTTCTTTAGCCAAAACAGGGCCATCCTGGCACCACAAGATTCTCTCCTTCGGCTAGTTCTCACTGTGCAGGCCTTGTTGATCTCCATCCTCAGTGTCTTTACAACAGATAAATGGACACCTGCATTCTGCAGTTCTCGACTCCTCGGGTTAAAATATCACACAAGTAAAAAAAATACTAGAAATGAGAGTGCCATAGAATCATAGAATCATAAAGGTTGGAAAAGACCTCTAACGTTATCATGTTCAATCATCAACCCACCACTACTGTGACCACAAAACCATGTCCTAAAGTGCCACATCTACACATTTTTGAACACCTCTGGGGATGGTGACTCTACCACTTTTGTAGGCAGCCTGTTCCAATGCTTCAGTAATGCTTTCAGTAATGAAATTTTTCCTAATATCCAATCTAAACCTCCCCAGTGCAACTTGAGCCCATTTCCTCTTGTCCTATCACTAGTTACTTGGGAGAAGAGACTCACCTCACTCTAACCTTTCAGTTAGTTTTAGAGAGCAATAAGATCTCACCTGATATCCTATTAAATCATCCAGTCTAGTTTCTGAATCATTCAGGACTATTTTTGTGACACATTTTTCTACACTTTTGTCCTCTTCATATTTTTTACACATGCAGTGAGGCATCCAGCATTTGCATACAGCATGCATCAGAAAAGTTTTCCTGAATTTAACAATTATTTCCTTTCCTGTTTCTGCTAAGTATTTTCCCCTGCTACTATCTTAGCTAGTGCTATCTGTTTTCAAATATTTGTGTTTATGTCTCTTTTCTTGCTCTTCTACGCTCTTAGGCTCTGCTTTATGATATTTTCTTCATATGTGGTTACAAAAGGCAATTTGTATTTGGCTTTGAGTCATCTGAATGTGATTAAACCCTATGGAGGCCATGAATTTAGTAACGTAAGATGATATAACTCATCACAGCTCATGCTGACTGGCCAGTCACCGTTATCATTTAGTCAGCCAACCCAGTTCTTCACAGGACTGCTTGAACACTTTGCCATTTGACAATCCCTGAGTTACTGTTGGTCAAGCCACATATATTTGATACTCACCTATAAATAAAGCCCTGTTATATTTTTCATTAGTTGTACAGGGCAGCTTTCAGCTTCTCAGTGTCTCTCAGGTAAGTCACTTGGGATGTAGAAAAAAAACAGCTCTCAAATGGTATCTGTGAATGCCTCAGTGTCATGTCCTTCGACTTGGCCTCACAGAGCACTTAAAAGACAAGCAAAGAACAAACAACACAGTTAGAGGCAGCTGCCCAAAATCTGTAGAAGTGGCAGTATTATATAGATGAAGTTGTTGACTTTTATAGATATAAATGATCTGAGAAAAGCCATGTGAAGATTTGAAAAGAAGGCTTTCTTTTGGCAAGAAGAAAACAGGACAAAAAAAGTATTAACGACATTTGCTGAAATTTATTGGTGAGCAGCTAAACATCTCACCGACCCTGAGCCAACAGGAAATCCCACTCTGTGAGCAAGATTAGCTTGACTCAGCTGATTCAACCCATCAGGACCGAGGTCAGATGGAAAGCAATGACAATGTAGCTGGCAAGCCTGTATTGTCTTGGATCAGAGGTGTGACCAGTTATGTCCTGTCTATACAGAAAGTCTCGACCCAGAAATAATTAGGATACTTCCTTCTCCTGGTCGATAAAATAATTCTGGGAGAGTAGCTTGCTCAGCTGGACACAGAACTTACTGGATGCACCATCCAGAAAGGGTGGCAGCAGTGGATTAGAGGTGGAGCCTGTGGGAAGCAGAGCCTGCAGGGACAGGGATCCCAGCCCAACACAGCCTCATGGTGGAGTGGGTTGTCCATCCTCCAGCTTGTGAGGTTTTGGCAAGATTCCTTGTATTTTGGCAAAGCGATGCATAGAAGTCAGTGGAGCAGTGAATGTCACCTTTGCAAAGATCACCCTGTTACTCATCCAGAAGCTCAGGAAAGCCTCTGATTGCCTATGTTTCCCTCCCTGAACAAGCAGTGAGTATTCCAGAGGTATTAACAGAGAAAGGTACTAATTAAGGTTGGAAAATTCAGGATAGAAATAAAATAATCTTAATGCTGACAATAGAAGACTAATACATAAATAAACATAGTCATAACACAAATGTGTTAATGCCATCGGGATATTAATCAAGAAGGGTAGTTCTGTGCTGGATTTGCCTCTAGCTAAAATTGTAAGATCACTTGTACAGTATATTTATGTTTAATATTTTTCTTTACAGGAACTCCATCAGTGTCATATACAGAGCTTACTGAATTATGCCACTCACATACTTAATAACAAATAATCCTTCCAGGAACTATTATGGATTTAAGTGTGATTATAATAAGGATATCCAATAGCTACTTTAACTTATACAAATATCCATTTTGCAAAGCTGCAGACTTAATTATACTGTAGCCTAGATATGTATCAGTTTTAGTTGTACTTCTCATAAACCCTACTTTTGACTAAAAGTGATATGTATTACAAAATTTTCTCAAGTAGTGTTTGTGATCATCCTTTATCCACACTTAGATGAGAAATACACCATTTAAAATAAAATTACAAGGTGTGCTCAATTGAGTTTTGGTTGCTGCTTCTTTGGGTTAATTTTTACATTAGTGAAATCAGAATCAGGCCCAATATTTCACGAATATAGTCTTTCCTATGTGATGTAACAGGAAAATGAAAATTTTTCAGTTAATCAGCAGTGCTACTGGTAAAAGAAAAGGTAGTGTGTTTTTTTCTTGTGTTTGTTTCTCTGTTTTCACATTTATGTAAAGTACATTTAAGAAAAGAGGAAAACAGATTTTTGCAGATCTACCTTTGAACCCTAGAGCTGCTTTACAACACTTATTGCATTACTAACAAGCCACAGGTGTACACTACAGGAGCGGGTGAATATGTAATTGACGGGTATGATGACAGTTAATTGTCCATAATGTATTTATCCCAAGATGCACTTATGCATCTGTTACATATTTAGGTATTTGTTACTAGTAGCTTTGGTGATACTTAAGCAGAGGGGCATCTATATCTAAAAGACAATAAAAAAGGAAAATGCTATCAAGGGGCTCTAAAGTGGCAAGACAAAGAAACTTCGTCTTTTTTCACTGTCTCTGAAATGAATAGGTCTATTTATTTCAATCGAATTTCTTTTTTTCCACATTTGCCATATGATGTTTTGTGTACAAAACACTTGACTCTTGTTTCTGGGTGTACTACGGGACTGGTTTATTTGATTACCTGCAGGCATTTTAGTAGAGATGTATTCTGATATTTGCCTTTCTAATATAGTTTCTTCTCTGTTTCAGCTTACTGTTGTTATAAAACAGCTTTGCACAATAAATTAAAGTAGTGCCTGTTCACCCATTGACACATAGAGGATTTATGTGTGGGAGTAACCCACAAACTTCCCCTCCTCTTTACTGCCTCCCTCCATGCATGCCTTGAGAATAGATGTGATAACTAGTCATCTACTTTCATCTATATTTGTATGCCATCCAGACATTTAAGATGAGAACAACAAGTCGCTGTATTGGAGTCCGGAGTTCAAAATGCAGTGACATAGCTCAGATGACTTTGGATGATTATCCATTTTCTGGGCCTGCTTCTACTCTCTGTGAAGCCAACAGCAAAAACTCCCACAAGGGTCAGCAGTGAGGGAAACTGAGCCTCAGAAAATGAGGTGATGCTTTTTGAGATTGCTTAGCGGGAGTCAAGTACTGAAACCAAACTGCATATGTTTAAAATTCAGTGTAGATTAGACTGATAACAACATCATTTTAGGGCAGCGATTAGTATCAGGCAGGCACTCAGTGGATACATCAATGCTTTCCAAAGGTCATGGTGTAAATGGACAAGCTGGATGGGGGGTAGGCTCGCCCCGTAACAGGCAGCAGCAGAGCTGAGCTCCTACCCCAGCCGCGCAGTGCGTTACGCTCCCTGGAATTTTAACTTTGTAATCAGAGTCCATCCTTCTTGCCTCAAGCTGGCCCTGCATTTGGATTTGCTCATGCAGACTTCCATGAGGTTTAACAGGATTTTATTAAGGGGGACAGTAGTCCCACTACATATAAGATCAGGTCCTGTATAACCACATTATCTTAAAGGACCAGAACTCAGTTGATATCAGAAGCTGTTTGCTCATTTGAAATTGGCTAAACATTAGCATCTTAGAAATATTATCTGAGGTTGCTGAACACTGATATTAACCTGCTGCATGCTTGGAGTGCAGTGATAAAAATGCAGTTGCTGTGGCAATTGTTATATTATGTTCAGAAAAGTGCCAAGAATATAATTGCTTGCAAAATGACTATGCAGTTCAGCTTTAATCTACATGGCAAAACCATTTGCTAAAATTAAAAAAAAAAATTGAAGTCTTTGCATAAACAAATATATTCAGAAGTAGGCTCTTTATTAAACTTTTAACACCAAAATCATGTTTGCAGTTTGTTAACCAGGCACTATGTGTAGCATCTACTGTTTGCTAAAAACAAAACTAAAAAGAACACAGCACCCAAGAAACCCCAACAAAAAACCAAAACCCTCAAAACACAACAAACCTAAACCACCAGAGGATGATTTCCTTAAGAATGTTCTCTCAGGTATGTTCAGAATATTAATTAGGCCCATCTATTTCTGCCGGATAATAACAATGTCCAAGAACTGAATAGAATCTGTGACCTGTGAAAGGGCCATTCATATGCTTTAGTCTGCCTTAGTGCATTCCTTAACAAGTGAACATAGACCATTTCATAGTCATCCTAAATGTTTCAACTGTGTGTTTCATGATTTGGTTCTTGTGTCTCCAATACAGATAACTTCTTCCTTTCCTTTCCTTTCCTTTCCTTTCCTTTCCTTTCCTTTCCTTTCCTTTCCTTTCCTTTCCTTTCCTTTCCTTTCCTTTCCTTTCCTTTCCTTTCCTTTCCTTTCCTTTCCTTTCCTTTCCTTTCCTTTCCTTTCCTTTCCTTTCCTTTCCTTTCCTTTCCTTTCCTTTCCTTTCCTTTCCTTTCCTTTCCTTTCCTTTCCTTTCCTTTCCTTTCCTTTTTCCTTTCCTTTCCTTTCCTTTTTCCTTTCCTTTCCTTTCCTTTTTCCTTTCCTTTCCTTTCCTTTTTCCTTTCCTTTCCTTTCCTTTTTCCTTTCCTTTCCTTTCCTTTTTCCTTTCCTTTCCTTTTTCTTCCTTTCCTTTTTCCTTTCCTTTTTCCTTTCCTTTTTCCTTTCCTTTTTCCTTTCCTTTTTCCTTTCCTTTTTCCTTTCCTTTTTCCTTTCCTTTTTCCTTTCCTTTTTCCTTTCCTTTTTCCTTTCCTTTTTCCTTTCCTTTTTCCTTTCCTTTTTCCTTTCCTTTCTTTCTTTCTTTCTTTCTTTCTTTCTTTCTTTCTTTCTTTCTGTCTTTCTTTCTTTCTTTCTTTCTTTCTTTCTTTCTTTCCTCTCTTCTCTTTCTTCTCTTTTTCTTTCCTTTTTTTTTCTCTTTTTCTTTATCTTTTTCTTTTCTTTCCTCTTTTTTTTTTCTTTTTTTTTCCTAGTGGTAAGTATTTCATGCTCTCCTCATTTAAATGCTTATGCCTTTATGGTTATTTTTACTGCCATACCTATGGGGCTTCTAACTGTACTGCCTGTAGCTGAAGGAGATTTTAAAGGAATTAAATTTATTCAGTTTAAATCTTAAGGGACATACAGCAATATCTTAAACAATTAGCAATAATTAAAAAGCATCTATTCAAACTGTGTAAAAATCAAATAGATTTAATTTAAATACAGTAGTCAGGCCTAAAGGGTTTTTTCCATTTAAACCAGGAAGGGTCTTCTCTTCTCCCTACCCTTCTTTTATTTTAGGCTAAGTTTTTTTGTTGAAGTGTTTTGTTAATTTTGTGGTGGCTTCCAACATGTGAAATGAGTTTGTTGGTTCAGAGCATTTCCCAGAGGGTTTGCATTGGGGATTTCCAAAGCCTCAACGGGGTTCACCTAAGTACACTTCTTGGTTGCCTAAGCTGAGGCCAGAGATTGAGCTGCTTTGGAAGCTTAAGAGCCTGCTCTGTTAAATGTGATTCGTTCTATGTTCAGTACACTGGTTGTACAAATATATCCACAGTACAGTAGTATAGTAGAGATACAGTCAAATATATGTAATAACTGTATATCCCAGTAACTGTAATAACTATAATAAACAGTAAAACAGCATTAGAAATATTTTCAGCTGTTACTAACAAATCTCTGCTCAGTGTGTAATGGTAAGTGGTTGGATTTGCTCTAGTGACTCTCCTTTGACATAGAGCTGTATGTGAGCAGAACAATCCTCAGACATGATGTGTTCGCCATGAACAGTTTCTTCTGCTACTGATCACCAGTGACTGTGGAAGGTACCTTCAGATGGGACTCCAGAAGGTAGCTGTGGTCAGACCTTGGCTAGGACTCCTTCCCAAGGCAGTCTCCGTCCATCCCGTGTTGGTTCTAATGCATGCTTGGAAATGTAAAGTCAAATACTGGATGGAACTGAGACATTTTAATTTCTGCTGTTACCATCAGATTAGGGTGTTCATATCATCTCTCACTTGTCTCTCTTCTTCTCTCTCCCTTTCAAAACTATGTTCAGATTTTTCTCGGGGATTGTAGCACAAAAAAGTGCTGTTGGGGTATAGTATTACTTAAGTACTTTTTGGTAGTAATTTTGAGTTAAAGATGCTTATTCCTACCTGATTTCTCTTGGTCCCATGGCACAGCTCATTGATCAAAAAAGAAGTTCGTGGTGATACATGAGGGAGGCCAGCAAATGGCAGCCAGGGACAGGGAGGAACTGTTAGGACAAAGGCAGAGCAGCAAAAGCTTGTGCCAGCAGAGAGTGAAGTCTGCAGAACTGCATTTTCCTGGGTGCAATTGAAATAACATAGACTCAAACCAAGAAAGTTTTCCTTGTATAGTTTACCAAGGTGCTTAAAAACATTTGGATTCAGGTAACCTTCTTTTTTAACTTAGCCAAAAATATATATGTTTGACTAATGTGGTTTGAGGGATTTTTTTGCACCTTGGAGTCTGAGGATATTTTTATAAGGGGATGAAAGGGAAGGGATAAATTCTAGACAGTTTGTTGTCACTGCCAAAGAAAGTGACAGCTATCTACATGAGCAAAATTTCTAACAGCCCCTCACATCCACTGGAAAATGCTTAAGAGTCCACAAATAGAAAAAGGTTAAAAACTACTGACCTAAATAATTGGTTCAATTTTCAAGAGTGCTGAGCATCCAACTGTTCTCATTGATTATAAACAGATGATGATAACGAATAACAGCTCCCATAGTTGATGAAAGGCATCTTTTCTGGGGAACTTCTCCACAGATGCTTAGAAGAAGGATACATATAATACAAGCCTTTGATAAGGAGGTTGTCTGTTTTGTATGCACAGTGTACATAAATATTTTTGCTTTCACACTATCTTCCTTAGAACTCAGTTTAGAATTGAGCTGTAGCAGATAAGAGAAAGCATAAGACAAAATTTAGTTAGACGTGTGGATTGTATGCTACTTCATGTTTCATGCTTCACTCCTGAAACTGCTTTCATATTTACTGTGTTATCTGACCACCTTTTATAACTTAGTAAATTCAACATCCTATAATACAGAGGAGTTAGAAAAATATATAGGTCATCTGATAAATTTTATACCAGCTTTAGATCTTTTTTTGGTTGCTACATCCAACAGGTTTTGTATTTTGATTTTTTATTATTGAGGTAAATACAGAAGAGCTGTGTTGTTTATTGGGAGGAAAATTGTACCAAGTGTTACCAGGAGAAAATTGATGCTTGCATGCTTCAGATCTCTGGGGTTTTAAAGCTTTGTTCTAAATAATCTTTTGAAAGTTTCTACAAGATTGATGTGGGCAGTGAATTTTGTCAGTCTTGTTTTGCAGTACTAGTGCTTGTGACTGACAAGAACCTAAGCTGAAAGTATGTGAAGTCCTTTTGTCAGAAAGGCTTATCAATCTATTCAAAATATCTGTGTTCTATAAAATAAGAGCCTTGGTCAGTTTTGTCAAATTCAGTACAGCTCTGATCTATCAGCATTTTGCTAGATGTGTTACACCAGTTCTCAGCAACAAAACAAGCTTCTTGGAAAAGGATGTTTGTCAAAACTTCTCATTGAAAGTGAGGGCATTAAGTTGCAATATTGACATTAGCTGGAACCAGTGTAAGTTATACACAGATCAAGCCATCTAATCAGTAAACTGACAGGAGAGCATTTCTATAAACTTTTTGATTAAATCAGTAATCTACTGCTAGGAAATTTTAAAGACAGTGAACTGAACTTTTTCTCCCCCAAATCCACAAGACAACTGTTTAAAGTAAATATCCTAGTCGTGCCATTTTCCTATAAGATGCTAAACTTGTCTATATCAGCAATGCTGAGTGTAGCCTGTAGATCCCAGGCTAGGTCATTATGCCCAGTACACATCAAGTGGCAAAGTAGAATAGGATCTGGTGTCAGCAAGCCACTGGTAAATCATAAAGGAGTGGAGCAGAAAAAAGATGCTCAGAGGGAGAGGAGAACTCCAGGCAGCTGCTGGTCCTTGTGTCCAGCAAGTATATAAAGCCTTCCTATGGGTAAGGGCAGCAGAAGTTGTGCAGGTACCGAACTGGCCCTCCTCACATTCTGCTCCTTTTTTGAATACGCAAATGCACTTAAAACTATCAGTTTCACATTGTGACTTAATAGTTAAAGGGAGTTTTTATAATAAACCCATAAGATCATCCTCTCCACTCAGAAGAGGGAGCCAGAAAGCCAAACTCAGAGAATCCTGGGGGCCATAGAAATACGAAGGCTGCTGAGAACACACACATGCAAATGGCAAATTTGATTACAACGATGGGCTGTCTGCTTTGCAGCTCCTGGAAGCCCACCCTCAGCCATAAAAATGCAAAAATAGTGCAACAGGCAATGTGGCAGAACAGGGCGCTCTGTATTCATTCACAATTAGGTGTTCTATTCTGTTGTCACCAGATGCTGCCACGCACATTACACAACAGAAATGGGATTAGCAGGAATAACAAAAACCTGTCAAAGCACAAAACCACGGCCTAGTAGTCCTGACAAATTAAACAGCCTACAATGAGTGCCAGAGCATGAAAATCACTCACCCTTCCTCTTCTGTCTCTCAGAGGTAGGCAGTAAATGCCTTCTTAAAGGCAGGCCACCATGTAGCCAACACTAGGAGTAGAGGAAAAAAAGGTGTTTTCATTTCTGATTGAGTGTAGATTAACGACAAACCACCTGACTAATAAATATCAGAAAGATGCATGTATTCTGATAAATACAGAATAACTTGCATGTTCCTGTTATGTCCTAAGTAACCTATATGAGACGCTAAGCAATGCATTTCTAGACACATGAGATTCCATGCAGTCCTGGTAGCTTGATTTGTATCTGTGTAATGCAAGCTAAAGCAAATTCAATAGCTATGTGAAACTCATGTTTTACTCACCATGCTCATGCTAGTGGATCATCAGCATGGGTGGTTGGAGGATTCAGAGGGTGAGAGAAGACTATTTGTACAGAAACTAGCTCTAAGGCTGGAAACCAGATGATGAGTTCTTTGTGTATTGCTCTGGGACAGCTGCCGCGTTTGCAGGTTTTTAAGATAAGAACAGGAAGCTCGTGTCTGCTATAGCCTGTTTTACTTATCTTGAGTTTAATAATGGTGTCATTAAGCTGAGCAGCCAACTGTGCTTGAGATTTCTCTAGGGTTATGTGACTAACAGCTCTTCATAACCTAGTTGTCCATTCTGCATCAAACTCTTGTCAAAAGCAGTGACTTGTAAAAAGCTTTCTCACGTGCTTTTTTCAAGGTATCTTTTGATTCTGTGGGCTGCCTGTCATTCATGCTACCTTAGTATTCTCTGTAGATGGTGATCATTGGCCAGTCGTTGCACCTGTACAGCTCTTCAGCTGGAAAATTTTTCCCCCAGCCACTCTCAGACATTTTTTGCTGGTCCAAAACTTGGTGAACTTTTATTCTTGCCATAACCTCAGCTGTATGGTTCTTCATTTTTGCTGTGTGAGATTTGTAGTAAGAGAAGAGAATGGAAATCAGCTGTGGGGAAATGGGAGATAAGTAGCTGGAAGATCAAAATCCTTAGGTAGCTTTCTAGATGATACTTTCACAACGCTCTTTTTTTCCCCCCTATATTTCTTTATCCTCACTTTTCTTCCTAAGGGGTGGCAGATAAGTCACTCAGCTTTAGTGCTACTGTAAGTTTAGATGACCAATTCAGCAAGGGTGACAAATGCTACTTTCTTGCCTCTTTCCTGACCCCATAAGATTTCCAAGATTTCTTCTGGGAATTACTTACAGAAGATGTATTTCTTCATTTGTGGCACAAACCCCATTTTTCCCCTTTATTTCCGCCCTCTGAGAAAGTCCTTGGAGTAATAGGTAAAATGTCAGAAATAATTAAGAAAAATACTGATATACACTGGCAGAGAATTATACCTTTTGAGATGGTCATTGCCATCATCTGTAATCAGTCCCCTGATAGATATAAATACCAGCTTTATCACCTTGTTTTAGATGATGACGTGTTGAATCAATGTTGATGAAGACTGTATTTTGGCAACTTTAGTTAAAGGGAAAGAATAGTTTCAATTGTGAAGCAAAGGTCAGAAGTTCAAAACAGAGTAAATAATTGACACAGAACACAGGCATTGCTTTATATAATATCTGATTCCATTCATAAAAATTCTTTCTTATCTTTTTCATTCTTAATTTTTTATCTACTGTTTTTTACCTTAGACACTTCTGTGAATGGAATGTAAACATCTCTTTGTGAGAGTGCCTAGGCAGCAACTGCTGTTAAAATGTTTAATATATTCAAAACTGAGAACATCATGGCTACAGTAGCAAGCAAGTGGCAATGTTTAAATTCAGACAGCTTATGTCATTTTAATGTTGTGGAGGAAAAATTAAATAGATGTTGGTTACACCTAAAGATTTCCTGTGATATGGCAACTCTAGAGTATACATACTAATATTGTCACAGTCGTATATTATGGTACATACAAAAAAAACGCAAAGGGACCAGATACTTTTCCTCTGCCATATCTAGAAAATTTGTAGTTTCCCTTGGGGTTTACTACAGAAGGTGACAGCCTTGGAGATAGCGGAGTACGCTGACTAAGAAAACTGCTGCTGTGAAGAGAGAGAGTGGAGTTAAAGGGGGCAAACATAGAAGAAAAGCTACCAAAAGAACAGGAATGGCAAGAAAGTATTAAGAAAGAGGGCAAACTGGCCTGAAATAAACACAAGGCACCAGCTGATGCTGGTGTAGTGTTCTGGGCTAATGATAGCTCAGTTCTGTTCCAAAAAAATGCCTAAAATCTTGCTTCCTGCTTGGCGTGCAGAGCATGTAACCAATGAGTACCCATGCACAGCAGAAATGCCTTTACTTTTTGGGCTAAGGGGCTATTCACATTATTAGATGTTTATGTCTTTAAGAAAGAATCTTTTTGTCTTGTGTCTTAAAAAAAAAAGCTAATATATATTTTCAAGGGAAATGGATCATGACTAGATTTATGGTAATGTGTACTCAAAGATCGAATTGCGTGGCCACAAGCATTTATACTTTTATTTATAGGAAATAATACAAAGGAGCAAGAAGCTTACGTGCAGAGAAAGTGTTGAGCATTTATCTTTTTCAAAATGCATTAGAAAGGCAAATGGACTTGGAATGCCAGTTAGAAAGCTAGGATCAGTCACCGTAATTTACTACTTTTTATATTTAGATAGAATTGAAGTACAAGTTATAGTGCCTGCAGACCAACTTGAACTGCTCTACTATATTTTATGATGTACAAGGTAGCAATTGGTTGCATAAGGGACTAAAGAGTTGGCACTAAATGCTCTTCAACTTTAAAATATTTCTGTATTTGATTTTTTTATAAAATCCTTAACAGCTATGTCTACACAGTAAGTAGATACTTTAACCTGCCTTGGCATGGGTGTCTGTATAAAAAGCCTTGCTATCACATGCAAACCGTTATAGATCTCAAAAAATATTTCCAGACCTTGAGAATTCTGGGATATTGGGACAGTGGATAGGGCCAGAGTTCTTATGGTCTACATTAGAATTAAAAATTAGATGGGTCCAAAATCCTCAGCAGGGCCATGCAGTGTTCACATGATGAACGATCCCTCAAGCTAAAACACTGTAAACAATCTAATCTACTGCCTCAAAACTTTTATATAAAACCCAGATTCTGCCAGAAATTTTCTAGTTTTTCTTCTCTTCTAAGATGTAGCCAGATTTTCTGGTATGTTTTGACCTCTCTCTTTCTCCATTTTAAATTTGTTCTCTTCTTGTCTATCTGTTCAAAGCAAAACTGACAGTGGAAGTTTGCATCACAGATAGGACAGGTGTCCGATTACAAACAATAGCGTAATGTTCATTTTTATTACAGAGGCATGAAAATCCACTGAAGTTGTCTTGGGAAGTCTAAATATTGCTGCCTTCATAGACTTCTGTGTGCTGGCAGCATGGAAAAATCCCTGATGTCTGAGACGTGCATGCAGTCTCACTGAATACAATATGTGAATATAATCTAATATGTGTATCGGGGGCCTGGAGAGTACATTGTCTTTTCATGTAAATGTATTAGCAAAGTCCCTAGAACTAATTTCTTGAAGCAGCTAGGAAAGCTGACAGAGCATAGCAGAGCTGGAGACTTTTTCTTGTTGCTCAGCAGACTGTGTGGAGCAGTTGGGCTCAGCAGAGCACTGCACACATCCAGTCAGTACAAATTGTTGGCATCACCTGAAGCCTATTGTTACCTCTGGAAGACTGCCTGTCATGTAGATAGTTCTTATGCAGAATATGATGTGCAATATGAAGCAAGTTTTGCATCTGTTCATACAGGAGTACAAATCCAAGAGCTGCAGAGCATATCTGTGCAGAAATAGCCAAGGGGACTTGGCAACCATACAATGGCTCCCAGTGGCCCTAAGCCTGGTTCTACTGTAGCTTCTGATAATGTCCCATCTCCCCACCTCATTGCTGGCTCCACAGAGCTGTGAATCAGGATCTGTCCAGCTGACATTGCAAAGGCTGAGCCTGCCTCTGCATTTTAGCTTGGAACACGAGCGTACATATAAAGCAAATCTTGTGACTGTCTCCACTGTTTATACTTCTGTTCATGTTGAGGAACTGTCCTGAACTGTCCTACATAAACTGGAATTAATTTTGGATAACAGTAAGCCAAAAGGTGTGCTCTAGCACTACATCTGACACCCTTCAGCTAGAAATAGTTACTCAGTCTATGGGCTTAAACAAAAGATAGTCCAAAGTAAGAATAAATAAACTGAATTTGCTTGTAGCATAGATTTTTGGTGCTCATTGCCAACTGTTTGCTCTACAGATCTGCTTCTGCTGGTCTGCACTATTTGCCAATATGAATGTAGCTTTAAGGTTGAAATAAGCATTTTTTTTTACAACGTAAATGGATCTTCCTGGCAGCTTCAGAAATGCTCAGTCACTCTGTGGTTCAGGTTCTTAATGAGTGAAATGGGGAAGATAATACTTGCCCATCTTTATCAAACAGTAGATATCTCAGATGAAATCCTGACTAAGTCCAAGGTGTAATAATAAATATTTTAACTCTTACTTTGGCTCCAGGATCCTCATACAATAGTCTTTTATATATATGTATATTTTAAAGCTGTGGATGTGAAATGTAAAAATACACCGAAGCTGATGGCAGTGTAAATAATCAAATCCACTTAATACAAGCTCTGATTGGTCTCCCATATGATTTTCAGTGCCTCGTAACTGTGCATGGGCTAGTTTCCCTTGCAGTGTTGCTTATAGATCTGTATTTAAAGGAAAAGGAGAACAGCAGGCTCTCTTGGTATAGCAGACAGTTGCTAAACATATCTGTGCTAGGTGGGTACAGTGTCACCCTAAATGGAGGCACAAATCATGAATCAAATTTTAGAAATAATTATACTAACTGGGGCAGTGGGGCATTGTGAATCTTTCTTGTGAAAAGAAAAATACATCTTGCAGTGTTTTGTTTCAGCTGTTTTAATAATACTCAAATTTTGTGTCACTGAGGACTTCTTGCCATTTGGATTGTTTTCACACTGAAATGTGAAAGCCATGTACTCGTATCCAAGCGAAATTAGATTTAAGACTGATTTTCCTCTTTTTGGAAAACAAAGGTACTTAGTATACAACATAGAAATTGCTTATGACACAGGGATATCAATCCATTTTTTTGTGGAGTTGTAGGAAAATATGATAAAACCCAATTTTCTACTAGTGCTGTTGACAGTACTTTGAACTGGTGAGATACATTTCTTATTGTTCAGAGGTATTTTGCTTTCTGTGTTAATATATGATAAATATACAATTGGTTCACAAAATCATAGTATAATAGAATGGCCTAGGCTGGAAGGGGCCTTAGAGATCATTTAATCCAACCTCCCTGTCATCGGCAGGGACGCCTCTCAACTAGATCAGGCAACATATGGGGATCGAACGGGGATCAAGCTCGTGACCGTTCCTGAAAAAATATGATATTCACTTCAGTATTTCAAGTTTGTTCCATCTTAAGTTTCAACCTGAGTTCTCATTGGCAGCATGACATTAATAAATCATCAGAGCACCATTGATCAACTGACTTATTTAAGACTGCACAAACAGCAAGAACTTATACTGGACCACAAACCCCACTCCACGCCTTTGCCATTAAGAGAGTTAATAATTTCACACTGACAGGTTATTAAGTTCTCTCTAGCCCCAGAGTTAACATGAAAAATATTTAGAAGAGGCTTCTGCACACCCAGATCAGGGTGAACTGTTCCATGTGACACAATTCCTGCTAGCTACGCTCGGAGCCTCAGCTTTTCCAGATGAAAAATGGGGGATATGACTCTGATCCTTACCATGTGGTTATAGATTGACTGGGTCCCAGTCCTTTCAACCCATTTTCTACTTCTGCTGTAGGATAACATTTCCCAAGTGCTGTAATCCTTAACCAATTATCTTAGACTTCAGTCTGACTCAGCTCATTACATGTTTCTCTTCTCTCCATCCCCTGCTCATCTTTCTTTGATGTTGTGTTTTCATACGTTATATTCCCCACCTGCACTTGTAGGATTCAGCCTATTATTGGCCTTATTATAACTTTCACTATCTTCATAACGAACTGGCTGTGTTTTCTCATGTCATATAATGAAAAGAAACCACTGTCAAACAGCAAGCATTAATAGTCTGAATTTCTCCATCTCACTAAACAGAAACACTCAGATCTTAACCTGATAAATTTAGTCAAATTTGATCTAACTCTCCTCTTCGAAACACCAGCCTGGCATCTAAATTAGGTCTTAGATTAGAACAGTCATCGTGACTCCCTCTTTCCTCTAGGAAAAAACAGAAATATTTGGAGAATGATTCAGCCTGTACAAGGTGGATCCTTAAATACAAGGTGAGGTTGTATGAACACACTCCATGGAGCAAGGCAGCAGCCTGGGATGCCTGAAGTACTGACTTGACGTTGCTTACAGAAGGAAAATCTACAGAGTCCATATTCTTCAGCCTGCCAAAAAGGTGATGTGGAGAAGCCATAAAAAGGCTCAGAAGATCATGATTGCCATAGAAAGGAAGAAGGTGCCACAATTTTTTCTGATGCTAGAAGTGTGGGCATTAAATGAAGGCAACATGCACAGCCTCAGAGGAGACAACGGTGATTCTGCACACAGTATGTAGCCAAATGTTACCCACTCCAAGTCCTCATGCTGTGGGTATTGATGCTTTATGGAGGTTCAGTGGACAGCTGGAGAAGTTCATGGTAGAGAAAACCAACAAGGTCTGCTAATAGGAAGTCTCTATGATGCAAATTTTTGGAGATGGGCAGAGTTTTCTGGGTAAATAACACTAAATGTTTGCTCCTTTCTTGCGCTGATTCCCAGACATCTACTTCTGGTCACTGACAAGGCCAACTGGGCTGAAAGAACATCTGGTACAGTCTTAGGTACCTCGGCTATCTGCCTAAAGCTGGTAGAGTGAATCTGTGCCTCCATTTGCAATCTGCGGCTGTGGGTTCCCTGTAGAGGAAGGTTTGCTCAGACCTGCAAATGGGCCTGCTTCCACCAGCTGAGTTACACATACACATTAGCATTTGTTAAGGTAAAGTTTCCAACATAGCATTAAATTGAGTTGTAAACGAATGAGCTGATAGAAATACCATCCGAATTATCACAACTCAGTTCAGCAAGACTGGATTTCTTTTCATTTGAGAGAGCTCTGATCCAATTTCCTGTCCTCCCAATGGATTTTTATTTCTCCCAGTTGGCAGTGTAATGGGTTACATTCTGGTAAAACACAAATATTTTCTAACTGCAAACCATCATGTTTCGGTGGTTTCAGCTTTTCAGATTGCTATCTGCAACTGTTATTACTATGCTATTTTAACCACCACTTTTTTTCAGATTGAATGTGCTGCTATTTGAACTCTGATCCCATGGACAGAGCGTGAACAGCACCTTTAGTAGGATGGCAAATGCTATCTGTTAAACCACGGCTGTTTAAATGGTCATACTTTGTATACATTGAGTGCTGGAAAAAGAAAATAAGCTCTGGGTTTTTGCTAAGAGATGAATTGTGTGAATTAGAATATTTAACCATTTTAAAGCATGGAGTGTATATGTGCTAAGTTGTTTGTGAGTCTGAATTTCTAATAACTTTCTTAATTGGAGGTTGAATTCAGGTCCAAATGGGCAAATCGTAATAACTATATAAACCACTAATCACACCACTAGGCATATCTTGATGTTTCTTCAATATTTAATTCAGTCAGATTTCCTTAAATAATTCAGTGATTTTTAATTAAAGAAAATAGAGTATTTAGTTGATTTTTTTAGGCTGGGGAGTATTTATCAACATGATTCCATGCCTTTACTCTTCTCTAATATCTTTTCTTTCCCTGCTTGGTATTTTATGGCTTTTGGATTCTTTCTTAGTTACATATTTTATAAAAACAGGGACTTTGATTTATAAATGTGAATGGGATCAATAAAAAGCTATGGCTTCAAATATCCTTATTTATATTTAAATCCTTCCTCTTACCTGCTGTTTGTTGCTTTTTAGTTATGTCACCAATCCCACTGGAGCTCAAAAAATTTAGCCGGTTCTCTCTAGACTTCCAGACATGTTCTTTTCCCATGTACTCTCCTGTCCCTGTATCTTCTGATGTAAAACAGATTTAAGTTTGTGTAGAGCAGAGGTCAACATGAAAGCTTAAAACAAAACACACAAAAAAAGCTGGCAGACAACTTTTAGCTCTGGTTCTTATTATAACTCAAAGCTCTATTTTAGTAATTTAAAAATGGTAATATTGTTCTACATCCATACCCTACCTTTCACTTTCACTGAATTTCTTAATGACTGTGATGCCCAGTATAGACAAACTAGACTAGATCATGACCAATTGGATGAACTGCGGCCAGTTATGCCACAATGTTAAAATTTACAATTATGTTGCAAATAGACCTTTGTGAAGTTTGCATTTATTCTGCTTTTTGTTATGGGACAGAGCAAAGCTTTGAATCCATTTCTCCCATTCCTGAGTAGTTATTTTTGCAATCATGACTTTAGTGAACCTTTGGTACGGGTATTGGGAGTAGTGGCTTCATGGGATCACTTCAGTGACAGATTTCCTGAAAGTTTATTGCTAAGTACTTTCATGTTGGTTGTTTTTTTTAATCAAAACATTTTTTGTCAGTTCTGTAGCTTTGTAGTAACACATCCCTTTCTGAATGCCTCCGTAAATAATCATGAGTTAAGTGTTGAACAGGGACTAAATACTGCATGGTATGGCTCAATGTGTTAGTCCATTTATGAGTGTTGTATATACGTACACAGCCTTCTGCATTTTTCAGTGCTTAATCAGACGGAAATGGCAATTGGAGGTGTAATTCAGTGTTGCTCTTAAGGTCATTAAACCTTGTGGTAATGGGTAAATCCAGACCCTGCTGTGGCCTTATAAGACAATTTGGCAAAGAAACCGGTGTTATTTTACTGAGCCGATGAAAGTTGGACAAGGACTACATCCCCATTAAGGGACAAAGCCCCACTGTATGAATTTGCTGTATTTTAGTTTACATGGAACATGTCTAATCTGACAAGGATTTACACAGCATGTCTGTCAGCCTTTCCTCTTCTAGGGAGAAGTATGGACCCAGAATAGCCCTAGTGCTGCTCCCCAATGTCTTCCAAGGGTGTTTGTCTTTCTGACTTCAGTTCAACATCCACCTTTAATGTAAGTTTTGGTGGAAAAAGTTCTTTTTCACCAGGAATCCCATTCATATAAAATGAATCCTGAGATAAGGTAAAAGGTAACATAGGTATTCACTGCAATGACTAATTATAAATAGAATATTTTTATTACTATAGAATATAAAGTCTAATATTATTAAGGTTTAGGTCTTATCCTATAGTGTGTTGGCAATTAGACTAAAGGTGGAAAGACACGAGACGTATCTGCAACTTCATGGGAGTTCATAAGAAATTTTAGTTGCTATTCCACCCATAGTCTGAGATTAGCTCTCAGCTGTGAATTTGGTATTTAACACCTCTTTTGCTTTTGGATAAATTTGACCACCCTTTCCTTAATAGTCAGTTATTGCCTTTCTGTTAGAGATGGCTACTTCATGGAGGTGGAAGCAGGGGTAGAACACGGAAAACAGATAAAAAGTCACTGGCGAAATGGAGTCCTCTGAAAAAGTAGAAGGAGATTTTTTTATTCCTGCTAGCTAAAAAAAATATCTTGACCCCAGGACCTTCAAATGTGTTTGATTCTTTTGTCTGCAATAAGGAATTTGAGCTCCTTGAGTGTTTTGGGGAAGGTCAGGTGGTTAATTTTGAAGTGTTTGCCACAGCTGTGTAAACCTTGGAGAACCTCGTGAAGCCTTGAATGCATAAACTCAGGAGATCTGATGTGGACGCAGTAAGAGGCAGTACTTTACCACAAGCAAAATGTGGACAGTGAGGGAGAGTCGTTTGCAGATGGAAGGAAAGAAAGAAAGGAAGGAAAGGAAGGAAGGAAGGAGGGAAGGATAGAAGAAAGGAAGGGAGGAAAATTTGAGTCTAGAATGCCACAGGGTATGCAAGCAACATATATTTTCTAGAATCTGTTGCAGATGTGAGATTATTTTAATACCTCTAATTCCTTGCAGAACAGCTTTGTAAAGCATGCCAAAATATAGGAAATTTTAAAAATTTCAACAAATGCCATCATTAACCCAGAACTGCTTAAGAATCATTAATTCATTTCCAAAAAAGCTTTAAATGATGATAATAGAAACAGTATATGCAATGACTATAATAAAATTAATTTTCAAGCATTCTCTGATATTACTTTATCAAATGTTACAAATGTTGTCTTCCTATTGTTAGAGTTAATATATTGCATATCCTTCACTGTTACAGATAAACACTAAATAACTGAGACTTGCATACAATCTTGAGCTGACAATATTGTCCAGATGGCAGTCTTTTTCTTCTAAACTGTGGCAATCCATCTTCGTCCTTATTTCCATATTAATTACTCACCCACATTATTGTATGCTGATTAAAACTAAAAAAAATAGAATTTCCAGGTCCTATGCCTAACCCTTTTGAACTACAATATTGAAACATGTTTGTTCATAGTCTTGGCAATATTTTTCATGATGAAATCACCGCAAAGATATTATGATATTCTCTGGTTAAAGTTGAAGGTGATTATATTCATTCTTGTGTATGTTCAGGGGACTCTTGTTTTGCCAGCTTACCAGGTGCAGCTTACCAGGTGAAAACAGATAAAGTTGCAGAATATAGTAGAAGAGTTATTGGGGTTTTTTTACACGTAGAAAAACTATCCTTTTACAAAATACAGAATTTCCTGTCTTTGCCTTCTTTGCTGTTGATGCCATTGGAATGGAGCATATTCCGTACAACTCTAGAAGTTAAGATCTCTATTTCGATGGACTTGCAATTCTTCCTTTGGAAATACAAGATACAACCCTGAAACTAATACAGGTATTCATCTGAGTGTCAGATCAAGTGTCTGTTAAAAGAAAATGTCTCAAGATATTTGTTCATAGGCTAAATTTCTATTAACATCAAGGGTTCAGGTAAGAGTACATGTGCTAATGAAAGCTTTAAGACTCTGTATATTCAAGACGTAATTGCATATAGTGGTGCATTGCATTTTGTTTGGTAGAGAGGCAGATTCTGTTCCATGTATTGTCTTTCCGTAACTACTTTAGAGAGGTTCACCAAATTACATAGGGGTATTTACAAAACATTCATAAGCAGGACCATCAAGATGCAATTATTTTCATGCAAATTATTTTTCATGTTTAAAAAGCTGTATTGTAATTACTTAAGTCTTTTACTTCTTTTTTTTAAAAAAACTTTTTTTTTCCCCCTGCAATCTGAGTTAACTAGGTGAAAATTCTGTCTTCAGAATCTCAAGTTTCAAAAGAAACGTAACTCTTGATTCTGGATCATCTGACTTCCTTTT
The DNA here is from genome assembly GCF_000703405.1 of Apaloderma vittatum. Lineage (NCBI taxonomy): Eukaryota > Metazoa > Chordata > Aves > Trogoniformes > Trogonidae > Apaloderma > Apaloderma vittatum. The sequence goes on along the minus strand of NW_009703863.1, from coordinate 112,761 downwards.
CCAGTGATGTGTCAAGTCCGGTATTTCAGTGTGAAACACTGATGTGACAGACTGTCATAATGCAATGTGTTTAACCACCTCAATGGTGCATCAACTGGAAGGAGTTCCCAAAGATTCAGTTCACACATGCACACACACACACACAAAAATTAGGGAGAAACAGTTTGGGGAAGTGGGACATAAAACTTTTTCACATAGTTTGGTGCAAGTTCAATTATTATTTATAAATGTTCAGTCGATTAGACCACTCGATTGTTTAATTTATAACTTTGAAGGCAGATTATCTTTTCCAAGAGAAAAGCTTCTCTTAACCAAGACCTTTTATGTTAACTGCTACATTTGCCATAGGACATGAAGAGAGATGCGGGAGAAAAATGCACGCCACGATGTCTTTAGCTGAATATCAGGATTTTCATAGGAGTGTGCTACTTAAGCCATTACTCCCAAATTAATTACACATACACAAAAATAAAAACACCCATTTTTTTCCCATCCATAGTACTTTACTAGGAAAGTAAAGTGGCTTCATTATATTTAATGTTTAAAATGGCAATTGAATATTAATGTAGGTAGATTCATATTTACAAATTGTAGAAAATGTCTTTAGTTTTCAAATTTTTTTCCAGAGTCTCACTTTGATACTTGTTTTATTTGTAACTTTCTTCATAAATTGTCAACAATCACTTCACAAACCTTGGGAACCACAACTGAGTGACTTGGTTGGCATCTGGGTGCCATGGATGGAAGATGTGTAAATATGGAAATACAGAAAACTTAGAGTGAGATGGGAAGGAGATTGGTACCAGGTGAGTACATTCCATGTGCTGCTGTGTTTTTTGAGTATCACTTTCCAATTCTGTCTTTGGAGGGGAGGGAGGTTGGAAACCTGTATTAAACATTCTTTCCTTCTCCAGGGGTAGAGGATGCCTGTTGGAGAGCAGGCACACTGGCAGGTTTTGCAGCCCCACGACAGCACCAAAGGCAGCAGTGAGACGCGGAAGGTGAAGGAGGTATGTGTTGCCTCCACAGAAGAGAAACTCCTCTGCAGAAAAGAGGCTCTCAGGACAGATTCATTGAATACATTTTATGTGGACAAACCAGAGCTGTCTGCAGTCTGGGAGCAGATCAGAGCAGACCATGAGTGGCTGTGGTCTGCTGACGGAACAACTAAAATATTGTTCGGACAGAAAACTGATTGCATTTATTCTCTCTTCTGTTGAAGGCAGTCACTGTGTTGGCTGCAGACAAAGTTCGGCTGAGCCCTGAACATGTAGACCAAAACTAAATCATAACCAGAGTCTGTCTAAAATCTTGTCTGCCAGCAAGCACAACAGAAATTATGTCTGTCTAAGCGCTGCTGCTGCTGAGTTAACAATGAGCTGCCTCACTAATTCTAACTGAACGTGGGAGTCCTGGCTGCCTGCTTGTGACTGTATGTAACCTTTTCAAAAGCACCCAAATAACTTAAGAGCCTGACTTTCATTGCAAGTCAGATAGCTGAAGGGTGACTAACATAATCAATAGTCTAAATGCAGCAAGATTGCCTAGAATGGTCTCATAAATCTGAGAGCTCTCCTACCCAAGTTTTGGCAGTTGTACTCCATGGAAGTTGCATAGTGGCTGGCTGAGCATTAAACAGTGTTTAGTTGGCCAAATCTGCCTGATTTTTTGAAAAGCCAGTGGCTGCTAATTTTTTTCAGCCTCCCATCATCCCTCCTCATCCATATTTGGTGGTCTTCTCTGAGACTTTGCACTGGCCACATGATACTGGTCTGTAGGTGTATGGTGCTGCATGTATGCACCATGTGCTACCCGAGGTGGTGGTGAGTGTGGAGTGTTCTCACAAAGCATGCAGCATGCCAGCTCTCTATAGTTCAGTGAGGACTGGAGGATTTTTTTCCCTGTGGATCTTTTACATGCAAGTCAGGCTTCACATAGCCCACAGTCAAAAAAAAAAAAAAAAAGAAAAGAAAAGAAAAGAAAAAAGAAATCCTCCACTACAGAGACAAATAGCAACATGTGGCTGGAAGATAACAGAAACGTACATGCAAGTGCAAAAATTAAATATGGAAATATGAAGATGAGGGAACTTTTTTTTTTTTAAAGCAAGAGAACTGATTCACTTGTCATTGCTGAGAATTGCATGGGGTTTTATTTCCTTAGCAGCCCATCTCAGAAAAACAAAATAGAAAAAAAAAAGGCCACAGATAAGAAGCACCATCACAGTATCCTGTCTTTTTGGTTGGCTTTGGCAGTGGGAGCCTTTTGCAAAACTTTGCAGCCAGCTTGAAAAACAACGGAAGAACAGATAAAGGCAAAAGAGTACATTAGAACAAAATGTGCAGAATGCAGATCTGCAGTCTTCCTGCCTTCTCCACTCTGTCTCCAGTGTTGCTGCAATGTCACACCTTCCTGAGAAACGCAGGATTTATTTTAAAAGACTGTTTCTTCATTTTCCGGTGTCGTTTTCCACAGACCCTCCCTCCCTCCACATCCCTTCTCCCTATCTGTTGCCACATCTTTGCCAGATATTTGATGTAAAAATTATTACCTCAGCTTCTTGTGGGCTCTGCCCCTGCTCTGTGATGGTTTAAACAAGCTGCCTGATCGCAGCAAAAAAAAATTACGGTGCTCAGCAGCAAGGCTGGTTGTCTCTGAGCCACACGACACTGGAGTTTGCCCTTAAGAGCTGCCTCCAGGAGCAGCAGATACAGACTGTAGTGTTAGAGATGCAGACTACTTGGATCACTCTCTTCTTTCCCCTGTTAATAAGTCAGTCTGTATTTACGGAGGAATAAAGTGAAAAAACACCCATGATCCTATCATTTTCATTAGTTCTGGGGATATCAAGTTACTGAAGTATTCTTCGGTAGGGTACAATTAGAAACCAAGGCTAACTGGGACCAATATTCCCTTATATGCAGTACAGTGGTAGGGAAGTGAGCTTTCATTTTAAGGTAACTGGTCCTGGCCTGTGTGTGGAAGCAGTCCTGACTTTGGAAAGAAGCACAGGCCCCTTTTGCAAACACAGACACCAGATTTTTGGGGTGCAACAATGTGCAGTGACCTATAAAGTTTAACTACCAAAATTCATCCCCAAAACTTCTAGTACACCAAGTTTGAGGCTGCATTTTTTGCCCTTTTGAACACAAGAAAACATTTTTAAAAGAAAAGATATACATATTGTTAGATAGTTAATTAGCTCTGACACTACCCAGTAAAGGCAGCTTTCCATTAAACAACCAATAAAACACCTAAAAATGGAGTGATTTATCCGTCCCAAGCTGTATTACAGGAGCCTCACAATAGCCCAGCCTTTATGGAGGTGAGCAGGGCTCTGTGGTACACCAGGAAAGGCAGCAGATATGCTACTCATTCTTTAACAAGTAACAAATTATTATGAAATTGTGGTCCCTTCTCCTTCCCATGGGACTAATAAGTAGTGCTTCCGAGCATGCTGTTACAAAGACTGGAGAAGGCAGGACTGTAGTTAAGCCTAGAGTTCTACATGCCAGTGCAGAGTAAAGTGACCACTAGAGAAAAGTGATCACACAGAGAAAAGAGTCTGGTCCTGTTTTCTGTTTGTTGTAATATCCAGACTCCAATCAAAGCAAAATGTGAGACAGTTTTAATATGCTTGGTAAGCAAAGGGTCCTTGCTGGTACTCCTCTTGCTTGGCTGTTCTCACTATGTTATTCTCCCTTTTTTTTTTTTTGGTCTCAGCTTGCAGGATGGTGAGATTGCAACACGGTGCATTTAAAGAGGTTTGTGCTCAACAGGTCAGTGCCTGGCAGGCTTCCACGGAGACGTGCCCTGCTTAACAAAGTGCTCAGAACCCTGAGCAGTGGGTATATGAACAAAGAAGAGAGTAATCAAAGACAGGGGATTACTTGTTGGTGGGGGTATTATTATTATTATTTTCATTTCAGTCTGAAGAAAATAGGTTCTCCTTTCTCATGACAGAGTCATACCATTCTCCAAATGAGGTAGACAGCCTTTTACAACACCCCATTTTCTCTTCATTGTTACCTGTACATTCTGTTCCCACAGTTTGTGCCCTATTTACACAGGTGTTTAGTATTTTCTACTTGTTTTCTCTGATTTCCTTATTTTCTCTGTTTCCCTTTCTTTATGTTTACTTTTTATTCACAATGCTTCTCTTATTAAACTTCTTCTCGTAGCTAGCTCCTTTCCAATCATTTTTACTCTCCAGAGAGCATCTATGATTTTCCTGGGCTAGTAACAAAACTTTGATTGACCAGTCCTCAGCTTCAAATACGGTCTTTTACCATCTAGAATGTACAGATTGTGTACCTTAACTAATCTCCATGTTCTTGTGACATACAGTTCCTCTAACCACTCCTCCTGGTTTCCACAGGTCAACTGGTCAAATTCAGAGACCCTGGAAGGATAACCTGCTTTGAAGGTTCCTGCTACCTGCTCAGTTCCTGAACAGGAAACTGGAATTTCATCTCTGCCATACCACAGTTAACTCCACGTATTCATTCCTTATTCAATATTGTATGAGCCAGAAGAACATTATGAAATAGATTATTTCTTGTCTTTAAAGGGTGCACAAAACTGTAAACACTCTTCATTTTGCCTACTCCTATTTGGCTCCAGAAAAGTGGGAAAGTGGACATATGGACACCTCCACATGTTCACTTCAGTAGTGAGAGAGGATTAGTCTGGTCCATACTGCACCTCCCCGTGCTGCTATGAATGGAGTGAACAGATAGGCTTGAGATACTGCGAGCACTGGCGTAGACTTCCTTGTCTTGTCAAGGGCTTGGTTAAGACCTACTCAGTCGAAGTATTGTGCACATTTGGAAACCAAAGACAAAATCAGAGTCCTTCTTTAATATGCTAAGCATTCATCACTGTTTTTCAGATCACATGTTTCTTGGAATGATTTCTTAAAGAAGGCACAGATTAAAATAGAGGAGATCAGTTCAGGTGTATAATGTAGTCTTTATATATGACTCCTCTCGTGGTATATATGGAGAGGTTATAAAAGAATACACAGAATTCACATGCAGTAAGTTAAGTAAATTCATATCTCATGCATTAAATAAATAGCTACTCTGCTACAGAAGTACATACATGCAGAGTGTATGTTAATGTTCAAAAAATATATAGATAGGAGGTAGTTTCATGTGCAGGTAAAGACTTTGCTGTCATTAGACCCACAGAATAATATCTGTCATTCCAGAAAGGATATCAAGAATCAAAAATGTTTTCACAGTTGCAAAATGTTTTTCACAGTTGCAGCGATAACTCCTGGCCCTCACTTTTCCTTTTAATGGAGATGGGTGTTGTTGGGTGGGTAGGGGTATTTTTTGTCTTAATAATAGTCTTTGATAACTTGTGAGAGGTCTTCAGTGGGAGTCTCCATGAACGCTGTAAGCAGAAGAGTGTTTATAACAGTTTCTATGAGAACAAAATGTGCTTCGTATTGTTTACTCAGCTCTTTTCTCTTTTTTTTGGAAAATCTATTTATGATTTACAAACAAAATAAACAACAAAAAATCCCTCAAACAAAACAAAACCAAACAAAATAAATCCCTCCTGCTCTCTAGTTCTTGTAGTTTCAGTTAATAAAAAAAAACAACCAAACCTGTGAATTCAGCTCAATGATGATTAAATGTGAGGGATATTGTTAGGAATACTGCAAGGTGAGAAGTGCTATACTGCACCAGGGAAGTGCTCTATATATTGCAGCACCATATCTCTGGCAGGAGCCAGGATCTGAGTATTCAGCTGAAGACAGAGAATTTTGTGATAGTAAGTGAGGACTACACTGTTCCAGACCCAGGTCTCTTCTTACATGCCAGTAATTCAGTTTAACTGTTGTAATGCTGGAGATACTTGTATTATACAAACATTGGATTTCCGTGTGTATTCTGTTGGATTTACTCTAACTTTGGTGAAATATCATGGTATTGCGTATTGACAGCCCAAATGTCAAAAGTGAGAATAAAAAAGGTTTTCTTTGTATTGTTTTTGAATTTGCATCTCTCTATTATCACTCCTTGTCCTTGTGTTATAAAACAAAGAAAAGAGAAGCACTAGATCTATATTGTCTAAACCAGACACAGTTTCACATACTTTTTATCATGTTCCAGAGGAAGCTGTGCTATTGTTTTATACAATGCCAGTAGTACCACAGTACTTCAAACAGTTCTGTGAAACACAGTTACTTCTATTTTGGCTCTTATAATTTCCTAGGACATTAGAAAAGATCTTGAGCCCAAAAGGTTGGATTAAGATCTTCACTTCTTCAACAGCTGAGGTCAGTAGTTCCTGTAATTTTGTTTGTACTTCTTACCCAGTCTGAGATAAGTAGTCTCTCCCCACCTAACAAACCAGCAGGTCTTAGAGGCAGCTGTTTCTGCTGTTGTGCCCCTAATGAGTGAGCCCTAAAGAAGGTAATTTCTTTTTTCTTATCCATTATGTAACATCCAAACCTGAATTCAAAACTTTCTGTAGTTTTAAGAGGTCTTCCCCTAGTGCCAGTGGTTTTGAGTAAACTGTGCATGTGATACTACTCAGACCCTAATTACTGTAAGTCAGGCACTTATTTCTTTATACAAAAAACCCTTTTGTGTTATTAAAATACAAAATTGTCTAAATGACTGACTTACATATAAAGGGGGAGGGAAAGGAACCACACGTAACTTGAGTTACTCAAGCATAAAGTATTTTTATTCAGTTGAACCCTTTAGTTCAGATTAGGATCATAGCTTCCTTTGAATGTAAAAGTTACTTTGAGTTCTTAGTTCAGTGTTGAAAAACTAACACTTCCAGACATCCCTGACAAGTTCAAATAAAAATCCATTAGGATCTTCTGAATATAAATCTCACTGGAAAGTAGAATTTACAAAGTGCCTGTCTGCACTGTATATGAATCTTTACAGGAAGAGAAGAACGAAAGTTAAGGCAGCATGGGAAAAGTTTTGGTTGTATTTCGCGTCTTAATATTGGGAGAAGAAGAGCTGTGTGTTATAGCAAACAAATTTGTAACAGATTCTGAGGAAACAGTGGAAAAATTGCACTTGTCATGAAGAGCGGTATGTGCATTTTTTCTTCTTATGTCCCTGTGTAGTAAGAGGCAATTGCACCAGAGTCGGATTATTTTGGAAGACTACTGCTTGGTTTATTTATTTGTACATATATGACAAGGGAAATGCAATGCATTTCTTTATAATTTAATAGTCATATGATAATAATAAATTACACAGTTCTTATACTTTTATTCCACTGGCTTTAAAAAGAAGAACAGTGTTTTCACAGATGGATAAATCAAAACTGACCAGGAAGAAAAAAAAAGAAAAACAAAGAAGAAAACTGCTCTAAAAGTAATGCATCTCAAGGAGGCTGTAATTATTTCCTTCTCTGTGACTTACAGTAAGGTATTGAAAGTTAATAAAGATAAATGTAACGTTTACTGGGTGATAAGAGATTGTAGAAGGAAATAAACAAACCTAGGATATAGTGCATCTAAGTAAACACAAAGGTTGTAAAACCTTCAAACTCAAGTATCAAGAGCACTGCAAATTAATGCTGCACACAATAGACCCTTTGGAAGCTAACTTAATCCACCCCCATGTATCTACATGAGGGCCATGCATAACAATGCAGGAGCTGGATTTCCATTAGAGTTTCCTCTGCAGGCTGTCAGTTGTTTGAAGAAATAACAATTTCCTAGGCATGAAAGCTTTTTCAGAATGTTCCCACTGATGTGTAATAAAAGTGACTTTACTTTTTTTCTTCTCCCCTCTCCCTTGGCCCCTCCCCCCCGACATGTGACTTTGGGGGAGAAGAGGATGGACTTAGACCCCCGGCCCCCCACCAGTCTACCTTGCCTGGATTATCAGCGCAGGTGTTAAAATAATTGAAGGTGTGGTAGGAGATACAACCCCTAATAGCTTTTCCTATACGGAGATTACCTAGGTAGAGAATGCCAGAGTACCTGAAGAATAGGCATGTGAGTACCTTATTAACATAGCACCATTCAGCGGCAGCTGCATATCTGGAAAAAAAACCCTTTAAAGAGCCTATTCATCTATGTTAATGGGCCCATTGCACAGTACATTGTGTGGGAAATTAAGTCTCTGGCTGTGAACTTCCTGTGCTGTGCAAGCTGCCTTGACTCTTTTTTATTGCTTCAGTGTTATTATCTCCTCCTGGAAATAAAAACAATCATGTTCTCACATTTGAGAAGCCAAAACATTCCCAGATAACAAACTGGTTGAAAGTTTCTTTTGTCTCCCTTATTAAGTGAAAAAATATGTTTTGAAATTAAAGTAAACCCTAAATTAACATCAAAGCCCATCAAATTAGCTGAGCTGTCATACGCATGACAATGTTGGGTTTTCTTTTTTTTGTTTCCTCCCCTGCAAAATACACAGTTTAAATTGCTTTCCTATTTATTGTTCCTTCCTTGGAATTAATTTTTGCCACAAAATATGTTAATTTATTCAAATGAGACATGATTTTTGAATGTTTAACTGGCAAAAGAACTGCTTTCTTGCTGAAAGACTGAGGTAGAACACAACATTTTTTTAATGCAGTTCTACAAAATATAGACCCTTTGCATTTTAGCACAGAGTGGACCAATTCTTCAAAAACAGGTTCGGAAAAGTAGTAAAAATGGAAATTTTTTTTATTCAACTTATTTTAAGTTCTATCATGAATTTGAGAGTAATATATGATGCTATTCAACCTGTAACACCTTCAGGAAAGAATTATCATCAAATATTTAAACAATTTTTCACCCTTTCTGTATGTTCCAAATGCTACACGTTGCATCATCATCATCACCATCATCTTCATCATGCTGATAAAAGAAAGAACTAGTGATGAATACTAACTGATTACAACTCAGTTAAGGAGGATGTTTTCAGTGTAGATTTTTTTAAGATCTTGCCTCTTCCAGTTCTTCTGAATTTTCAAGTTAACTTAATATGTTCCACTATTCAACATGTTTAATGATCATACTGGAATGCAAGTAAAATTGTCATTTAATACGCCGCGTTGTTTCCATGGTGCATATTCAACTTCCCACGAACAACACTAATATATAAAGAGCAGCCAAAAAACCCCAAACTCTTGCTGATATAAGTATTTGAGTATTTGATGTAAGTTGCAATAAAATTTACCTCTTCAGAGAAATGGGTATCTGGAAGCACAGCAAAAATGGCTAGGAAAGGCTCCAAATCAGTTACCTAACAGTAGCAAGAGCTGAAAGAAGCCAACATGGAGAGAGCCTCCTAGTACAAATCTTCACTTTATCCAGTCTGCTTGCACAGACTTGAAGTCTATTATTTTTCTTCAGAATTTTGTCTGTGAAATCATTGGGGCAGGGGCGATTTGGTACACACAGTACCTTGCTCTTTTTTCTATGCTTGATAGTGCTTGACAGTTATCATAATGCAAATTATTACTGTTGCTGGTAGGAACTGCACTGAGTGGTCTTTGGGTATCTGCAAGTCAGAGAAGTGATAATACGGTAATATCAGGGAGGAAATCAATATTTCATAGTAGTTAATGATTTAATTATGGAAATTCTTCCCTTAATGCCATTTTTTAACTAAAGTTACCATAAATTGTATTCTGTTCAGCTCATCTTTCAGTGGCAATCTGAATTACACGTTCATGTCATTTAGATATTAGAATATTAAACAGATTTCTCTTTCCAGACCCATCCAACACTTTGTTCACAAGGCAGGCCATCTGGGAGCATGTACCCATTAATGCTCTGGGAGGCAAGGTTAAGAGTTTGAATATTTTAAAAAGTCATAGAAAATTAGCACTGCAAGGAGACTAACACATTGCACCCTCATTACATCAGTAGATTTGGCATCAGCATTATTACTTTTTTCCCAGCATCATTTTGCATTGTACTTTTTTCCCTCTACTCATGTATTTATTTTTAACATTTAAGGTTTTATAGTGTTTGTTGAGAATTTAAAAACATACCGTGAAGTTCCAGGCTAGCCATTCTCATTTAGTCACTTTCGCACAGCAGTGTTATTTTTCTACAACAAGTGTGCTGTTGGCATTTCAAGAATCACCAGAGAGTCAGTAATTTGGGTGCAAGCAAAATTTTTTGAAACAGTTCCTGTAAAGATAATTCAGATTAATGGGCCATTTACAGTCTTGCTAACTTACTAACTGGCTATGTGCTCTAGGTAATCAGGGTGACATTACTGCCGGCACAAAAATGACATCTCATCATCAGAAATTTTCTTCATTGGCACAGAAAATGCCAGGCACATCACCTCTGACTGTGTGGCCACCACATCTATTAACCTTATTGATTTGGAGTCATGCTGTGCCACACTGGTAAACTACTCCCTGCTGAAAAACTCAAGTGGATCAATCCTGAACCATGAACAAAAACTCAATAACAAAATGTTGTAGGCACCTTTCTCCATTAAGTATTCCTCAAAGTAAATCATATTAGAGGACATCGCCATGAGGAACTTCCCTTGGGATTCTGTGATCTCCCAGAAACTAACAGCAAAAACCAGCCAGATAGAAAGGAAAAGATGTGCATATTACTAAAGATACTTTATATCACTTGTTTTTTTTTCTTACATATTCCTCTATAGCCATATTTTATTTTTACGGTGCAACTCAATTCCTCCGTCTGAACTGTAAAAATCTAACTTACTGTTCAATTTTAATCATGATTGTCCCTGGTAAGTCATCCAGTGACAGAACATCCAGTGACTGTGAAAAAGAAAGTTTTCTCTCCTTTAGGAACCCTTCAACATTTTCACGTATTTATCAGCATTTATTTTTCAGAGCCTCATTGCGATGGGGCTTGAAAATGAAGCAAGCCATCTAACTCCTTTCAGATTCATACAGTTAACAAAGGCAGTGACAAAAGGAGTTCCAGAGCTTCATATTTCCTGACAAAAGATAGAGGACTCCAGCAAGCCCCATTCATATTTAAATGTTCTGGTCTTTGGAATTAGAAGTCCATCTTTCATGTTACCATTTCCATTCCTTACTTTTTTGTTGGTGTTTGCCAGCAACGAAACTACATCCCCAACATTCGTATGACTCTTCAGTCTGCAAAACTTCTATTCCTAGAAAATATTCCTTGTCTTAGACACCTAAATAGGTGTTGTACATCATTTTAGTTTTTAATTGTCTTGGAAAACTCATTTAGGACAAGAAAAGCCAGTGGGACTCCTCTCCTCAGAAGAGATTACTCACATAGGTAAGGGGTACAGGAAGGTTTGGGATCATTTTCGTTGCTCAGTACTGTGATGGCAGTACTTTTACCAAAGAGTCTGATCTGAAAAATTGACAGCTAAAACCTACAGGCATAGGGTTTAATTTTGCATTGATTTTTACGTTAATGAATAGAGCAAAATTCATTAAAAGTACTCCTTGTACTGTGTTCTGTCATGTCAAATATCTGTATATTTACCTATATTACGTATTTCAGTATTTTATTTCAAATAAAATTCTGGATTATATAAAGAAGGGGAAAGAAATGCAATGACATGTTAGAAAATATTATCAGTTACTTGGAAAAAAGTTATTTGCACAGCTACATAAAAGTCTGACAAGTATTCTTTTTATTCCTTAGGAAATAACCCTGGGTTTCTAATTAATATCATGAAATTAAGGCCATTTATCTGAAAAACTGAAAAAATATCTCTATATGCTCCAAAGTTCAGTGTTTGTCCCTGAGCTCTAACATAGGCTATACTGTGTGAAAGTCTAACATGGGATACACCATATATCATCTCTATTTAGAGCCCCTAGGCAGGAAGTATGGATAAAAAAAATAATCAAAATTACTGTTTTTCTTTACTGAAAGCCCTCTAAGGAATTCATTGGAATGAGTTCTGTCTGCCCATCTAATTGATAATTATTTAATTAGCAATTTATAATGATAATGGGATTTTACCCCCCACCAGTCCATCTTGTCTGTAAGAAAAATTTAAGTAGACAACCTTATGTATTACTTTACCACTTTTGGCAGTTGGCACAAGATATTGTGGGCCAGCGTTGTGATTCCCTACAGTTAAACCATAAAAGCAATGTATTCATGTATTTCCTTTGCCCACAGTGTTTCCTTTTCTCATTACTGTGGGTGACTGGCATTCTCACAATGTGTGTGGGTGCACAGGCTTGTTGTGTCACCATGGACAGTTCTAAGAGCAGCTTCATTAGTTCTTTTTACAACAAAAGCTAGGTTTTTTTTCCTGCCTTCTCTTTCTTTCCCTTAGTTGGCATGCGGGTTGAATTTTTCTTGGACCCCCTGCTTGACTTTTTTTTTAGAGCTCCTTTTGAACAGTGCAGCAGTGTGAACACTAGGAATTGTAACTGATAGACTGTTTGCAGGAGAACTCATGAAAGTTCTCTTTGTTCACATCAACCAGGTTTATGCAGACCCTCCCCCACCTCAGCCAAACAGGGAAAAGGAAATCCACTTTTAATTATACATTGATGGGAATCACTGTATAGTGAAATTGCATCAAGTGGAGAATGCCCACTTTATACTCTTTTATTTAAGAATCGAAAAGAAGCACTGGCATAAAAAAATTGATATGCAAGCATAAACTCCCCAAAATATAGCCAGACCTGGCTAATTTAAATCAATTTGCCAACTTCGCTTCCAGTTCTGACAAAAAGTTTTGTCTGTACCTTTGTACTCTGAGAGTGTCTTGGTTTTAGGCATTGAGCCTGGAAGGTCCTATTTTTGAGACCTTAAAAAAAAAAATCCTCAAACAATGTTTTCTTAATCTGAGAAGGGAGATTTGCAAGTATAAAGTATTTTCCAAATTTTAACTGATGGTATTGATGCTCTTTTCCTTTTTCTCCCTCAGACAAGCATATCCAAGAAATTGTGTAGAAGAGTCCTAAGGGCAAAAAGAAAGTAGATCTATGTGGTGACAGAATGAAAAGACAACCTTGTTATAAGTGTAACTAAACAAGAGAAGTACTTCATATCATTTTGTGCTGTTACGCACAGCAAAATGAATGAAAAAAATTGCAGCACAATATATATTAGTAATGCACTAATAAATATGTAATATTTATTCTTTCAGACTTTTTAAAATTAATATCAGAAGATACAGTTTGTATAACAATAACAAGGCAGGATATTCAGCTTTACTGTGTATACTCTCTAAGATTACTATGGTTATTCTTGCCTTTTGAATCTTCCAGTATAGAAAGGAAATACAGGTGGTTTTCTCAAACATTTAGTCAAGAAGGAGTTGGGTTTTTTCAAAGTGTTCTTGAGAGTAATTTTTTACATTCTTTCTTAAACTGCATTAGCTTAGTCGTCCCAATTAAATTCTTTTATACAATTTAAGCAGCTGGGGTTTTAATATTTCCTGTGAAAAACTGTTAACACCTGTGAAAGAAGTGTTGTGAAGACCAAAGAAAGACCAGTCTACCTAGAAACAGGTTATGATACTTCCAAGTAGTCAAGAAAAATGTTAACTAAGGACGTAATTAAGCAGACTCATGAAAAGGGAAAAAGGAAAAGATCTCCCTGGATGTTAGGAGGCATTTTGGCCTGGTGAAGGACACAAGCTAGACGATGTTAATAAATATCACCTCAAAGACAAAATTCTGATTACATCAAGGTCAAAGACAGTAGTGCAGATGCACCAAGGATGTGTTGCATTGGTGACGGGTCCATGCCTTAGGAAACCCAATCTAGGCAACTCATCTAAGTAGAGTCTGAGAAAACCAGTTCTGACATACATTCTTCTGCTGCATGATCGAGTCACAAATATGTTACTAATAGTCCTCTTGTCCCCACTCAGAATGGGACTTCTGCTCCTCTTCTATCTCACTGCTGTCTTGGATTGTCTTCCAACAGCACTTCAAAAATCAGTTTATTTATTTCTTCCTCAGCAAAAGTTTGCACAAAAGCAAAGCGTGTGTGTGCAGCCAGGAATGATGAGGAACTGAACAAGCCAGAAATTAAAAATTATGTTGGTGTAAAGAAACAGATTTCAAATATGTCCATGACTAGTCTACTTCTCTAGTGTGTCCACTAAATGGGAAAACCACAGTCTTGTACCTGATAAGCATCCACTGAACTTCTTCATTTTCTTCACCTGCACTCACAGCATCACAGACTCACAGACACAGAATCACACAATCACAGAATTACAGAATGTTATGAGTTGGAAGGGACCTCAAAGATCATCTAGTCCAACCCCCCTGCCAGAGCAGGATCACCTACGGTAGCTCACACAGGACCGCCTCCAGGCAGGTTTTGAATGTCTCCAGAGACGGTGCCTCCACAACCTCTGTGGGCAGCCTGTGCCAGTGCTCTGTCACCCTCACAGTGTAAAACGTTTTTCTAATGTTTTTATGGAATCTTCTATGCTCCAGCTTGCACGTGTTGTCCCTTGTCCTGTCATTGGACATCACTGAGAAGAGCCTGGCTCCGTCCTCCTGGCACTCACCTTTTACATATTTACAAACATTAATGAGGTCACCTCTCAGCCTCCTCCAAGCTGAAGAGACCCAGCTCCTTCAGCCTTTCCTCCTAAGGGAGATGTTCAACTCCCTTCATCATCTCTGTGGCTCTGCGCTGGACTCTCTCAAGCAGTTCCGTGTCTCTCTTGAGCTGAGGGGCCCCGAACTGGACACAATATTCCAGATGTGGCCTCACCAGGGCAGAGTAGAAGGGTAGGAGAACCTGTCTTGAACTACTAGCCACCCCCCTTCTAATACATCCCTGGATGCCCTTGTTGCATTTCACAAAATTTCTCCCTGCCCAATTCGCCAGCCTGTCCAGGTCTCTCTGAATGGCAGCACAGCATTCCAGTGTGTCAGCCACCCTTTCCGGTATTGTGTCATCAGTTGTCTGCACAAGTGTGTAGTGATAAGTGAAGTTCTAAAAAGACCAGGAGTTTTCCATGATTTTTTTGGTTTATTTATTTAGCAGAGCCAAGAGCTCTCATGAGTTTCCAGTTTGAACATAAGTCTGAATCAAGTTTATGAGATTATATGAGTCAAGCCATCAAAGGTCTGCTATACCAGAATGGGAACAGCATAATTTCCCAGATGCTCATAATTTCAAAGAAGTAATAAGGAAACCAGAAGATATTTAACAGCTACACACTAATTCTTTTGAATACTTTTTTTGGCAAAACTGAAGTACTTTATGATGTTATACCACATGAGGTGATTTGAAAAGGTCCATTAATCCCCAGAGAAAAAAAAGGAAGTAATCTTAAACCACAAGATCCCAGTTAGATTCCAGAATTGAATCTAAAATTCTTCAGAATACCCAGCAGGTCAGCTTCCAACCAAGTGAGCTTTCGCTGTGACCAACCACTAAATGACATAGAAGCATGGAAATTAAGGCCAAAGTAGCTGTGGCAGGAATAAATGTTCTGTTAGGTCTGGGGAGGCTGAGCTGTGCAAAGGAGCCTCAAGAAGAAAGACTACAGGGCAACAACAGATGCACAGCAGGATTTGCCTGGAAGTGGTGCCTCTCTGCCCGCTGTGAGTGAATCATCCAGGGAGAAAAAGATGGGAATGAAACTGACTTGGGAATAGGGTGAAGGGAGGGGCTGAGAATAAAAAGATAGCTCAGAAATACGTGAAGAAGCCTGAGCTTTGGTTGCTCTGGTTTGCTTCATTATATATCTGTACTGGAGGTTATTTAAGAAAGTCCTCAAAGACCAGTCTAAGGTTTGCTGCTGAGAATAAAGCTGACAATGTTCTTACCAAAAAAATGACTTTTAAAAAAATGTAGGAACATTTTCTCGTTGTGACTACGTTGCCTGCATTCTTTATAACTCTCCTAGCAATAGACAAGGGCCACTCCTCGCTTTCGGTGAAGTTACTCACTCGTTTCCTCCCTCATTCAGTTTAGAATCAGGACTTTTTCCTTTAGAGTTCAAAAAGATGTAGTTCAGCAACTTTCCTTCTGTGGAGAACTTAGGAGCACTCTTTGAGAGAAAAGCCCTTGAGGCTGACATGCTTTAGTCGGAGTTCTGCTGAACTGAATTTACACATTAAATACTGTACCTTACTTTTCCTTGCTAAAATGTCCCTTGTTTAGGAGTACATGTATGTGTAAATAAAGGAAAATGGGATACAGTCTCAGGATTTATGCTGTGTCATCTGTGAACAGGCTCTTTGGGCTGCATGGGGAGCCAAGAATTGCTGGGTTGTGGGTATGCAGGCTGTATTATCCTGTCTCAGCAGTAAGCTTCTGCAACAGTGATTGGGAAGGCAACTTTGTACCACTAGAAAATTCACTGAGCTAAACTTCCCACAGGTGGAATTTTCTAGTTAAGCTTAGTTTGGGACCAGGGCTAATGTAAAGCAGCTTTAAAATATGCAAGATATAAGCCCCTCGGTTCTTCATTAATCATAGATCTCTCTGCAAGAACATTTTGTTCCAAGAAATGAAATACTATTATTAATAATAGTGGGACAGACTTTTACTGCTTACTCATGCTGATGAAACATTGCCCAGCTGCATGACCCTCACCAAGGTAAGGATGTGTAATTGTACCTCAGACTGATAAGTAACACAAACAATTTAATACTCATCTTGAATAGATACCCTGGATGCAATCACTTCAGTTTTTAGTGACAGTTTTCAAGAAAACATCACCAGGTGTGAGATGAGAATTTGTCCACTTATGTTTCTACATCCCGCTTCATTGCTTATAGCCGAGAAGGTTGACATCTATTAATGGAGAAGCTTTTCACAATGACATGTCTTTTTTCACAAGAATCTGAATAGCAGTGACAGATCAGGAACCCCATTTTGATGCTCACTGTATATTTTTCTTTTCTCCTCAGTTCAGTCGTACTCATTTCATTAAGTTGGGTCAGTTAGGTCAGGCAGCCTTATAATTATCTCCCAGGACCAAAGCTCTGGCTGAACTTTTAGTTCAGAACACTGTATCTTTGCTGGGACCTGGTGGGGTTATCCTCCATTTCACTTCAAAACCGTCAGGACCAATTCTTCTGTGCTTGTGTACACTTTGTATACCTGCCAAGTCCTCTCCTTCCATTCCTTCAGGTAGTCTCAGAAGTGACTGATTATAAATGCTGATCTGACTCTGTAAGCTTTCAGCAGCACACCTGAGGTTCCCATTTTCTTTCATGATTGAACAGTTTTTCTTTCTTTCTTTGACTTTTTTGAGGAACTGATTCCAAAGATTTTATTCACAGTAGTTAACAGGTGTGAATTGGTGTTTGCTAGCATAAGTGTCATGCTGGGTAGCCCTTTGTTCCCTTCCTGCTGCTTCCCTGCTCTATTATGGCAAAACTTACTTTAATAGGAGTTTTTTTAATGGTTTGTATAGTGTGTATTTTTAAAGCATATTATGGAATAAAAGTGAATACCCATCAGAACAATGTGTTCCTATGAACCTCTGATAATTGGGCAGATCCCTTGAATTCAATGGACACACTCCAGAACAAGGGACTTGTACCACCTGAGCAGGAGTGCTAGAATCTGGCCCTCAACAGATGCAGTTTTGTTTCCACCAGCATGTGCCAATTAAAATGATTCTGCTCTAATAAAATATCAGGAGATAGAAAAGGAGCTGCCACGAACTGAGGCAATACTGAAGAGTTAAGCGTCTTTTCAGCTGACACAAATCCCCTGCTCCATTGGAGATCAATGGCAATAACGACATCCACCTTCCAAGGTGGTGCTGGGCTGCTGAGGGCTGATTCCGCCAGTCGCTGGTGTGAGTTGTTGAGGGATATTCAAAGACCACGTTGAATGGGCAGCAGGAAGATCTGAAGACACTAGAGATATGGAGCAGGAATAATGGGAGTAGTGGTAATTATTAATTACAATTTCAGAATATCTGAATTAAGAAAGAATACAGGAAGGGCTGAGCTGTGTTTGAAATACTTTGTCAGCTCAATACCAAGTAACTGTACGCCATTTCCACTACTAGTTCTGAAAAATTAACATTAACAACTGAAAATTTTAGTTCTACAAAAATTAACAAGAATAGTTTTAGACAGGAAACAAAAAACCATGTTTCTTCTGATATGTATTTTTCCTTAAATGGGAATACATAAATTGCTAGGTTAAGTCTCCAACTCTTTGCACCTGTTTACGCCTTTGTAATATGACCCAATCTCATGGACATTTCCCCTGATTTCCATAATTTGAGCAGAGAATGAATATTGGGCTCACACTTCAGGAAATTTCCTATTTTAAAAAAATAAATAATATGAAGATAAGATTATCTATGTATTTTGGCTATTTTTTGGCCTATTTCTCCTTAGTGTGGCTGATGTTGCTTGTTTTAATAAGAACCACAATGCTCCTATTTGCTGAGTCTTTCCATAATTACAACTAAATTTCTGTGCTCGTAGCTGTGACACAATTTCAAGCTGATTTTAGTGTTACAGAATTTTCAAGATTTTACTACTTCAGTTGTGATATTTGCTCCTCACAGCTCAATTTCTTTATTTTCCTGCTTGATAGTTAATTTGAGGTTTATATTTTTGCTTGCATGTCTGTTTAAAAACTGATTGGGATGGGAGAAATCCAACATCAAACAGTACACCAAAAAAAAAATACCAACCCAAAATACCCCATAAACAGAGGGGTTGTAAGAGCAAAGAAAGAATACTTATTAAAAAACCCAAAACTTTACTGCATCACCAATGTTCCAGAGTACAGCATTCCTCTATTCTTCAGTCATGTTTCCTTTTCCTCTCCCAAAATCCCACCTCTGTTGAGAGTTCTCTGGCTTGTTTTCCCCATAGACCTTGTAACAAACCTTGCAAAATACCTGGTGCTGGCAGAGGCAGGAACGAGACTTTAATAAGGGAAAAGGAAGGTTTATTCTTTGAAGGAGAGAACTCCTCAAAACTGATGCTCTTTGTGAACCTGTAGAGGTTCATTCCCAGTAACTGAGCATCAGACCTAGGAGATACGCTTTGTGAAGTTAGGCACTGGAAATGATACACCAGTTTAGCTAGTGGCCAGTGACATGAAAAGCCTGACAGAAATGAGATATATCGGAAATTATTTTATAAAGAAAACAGTTTTTGAAAGTGAAACATTTTTCAACAAGATTTTGCTATTTTTTACAAGAAGGCTTGCTCTTTCTCTAAAATTCATTATGCTGAAGGAGGAGAAATGTGGTCCTGTCTCCTCTCCACACATGCAAACTCACACTTGAGCATCTAGAATCATTCTGTGTATAATCAGACATTTTGACATAAAGCATTTTCTCAAAAATAGTTAGAGAACTGATTTCAAATAGTTAGAAGAAAAATCAACATTTTGGAAGTTGATGCAAAGTAACTTGTATCCTCTGGGTAGCTCTATTCATGTATCCTTTAACTGTCAGAAGCAGAACTGTAGTTCAGCAATTACCTGCATTACACTCACAACTTCCTTTTTCTGTTAAATCATGAACACACATTTTCAATTTATTAGCACTGGATAAGTGGCCAACTATGTCTAGAAGCCGTGTAATCTGTAAATTACCCTAGCCGGTTCTAAGAAGGTGTATGTGTCCATAAAACTGAATTACTCATAGATCACAAAAGAAACCACATTTTCAAAATTATTTCAGATGGTCTAATTATCTGCAAAAGGTAGGATTGGTTTTGTACTGTTGAAATTTATTAATATCCTTCAAAAATGCTCATGGCATTTTTGTATGCACAGCAGGAAAATCAGTATGGAACTGGAACTTGTTGTTAATAAAACTTGAAAAGAACAGCTTAAGTTCTTTGCTGAACTATAACTGGTTTAGGTCTCTCAAGCCTACATAATGTCTTAGCGTGAGAACATATGGAAAAGACACATGAAGAAGCAATTATGGAAAAATTTGGATTCAGGGTATCAATATTAATTAAAGGTGAATAGTGCTGATTCAAAAACTGGACACTTCAGAAATCGCAAAGCAAAGCAATCATTAACATGTCTGGAATTCATATTACCTGTCCAAGCAATTTTCTTTCTCTTTCTGTAAGTGCACGGTATTGTTCATTTCAATGAGATATTAGAGACAGACACTAGACACTCTCTTCCCTCGTCTTCAGACAACCAGGATTTAATAATCCATTCAGTTCAGTAAAAGGTATGTCTGTCATGAAACTCCTTTTTAACTCTATGTCTATGGTTGCATACGCATGGTTGGTATATAATTGATAGGCATGCTGCATCCTTCTGAAGAGCAGAAATGTGTATGGTTGTGGATTTGTTTTTCCTTTGTGTTACAGGCAGTGAATGACTGGCAATGAATATATGTAAATATGATAGTGCTGCATAAGTAAGAAAAAAGATCTTTAACAGAGAGTTAGATCAAAGACAATAAGGTTAGTGACATACTGGATATTAGTAGCTACTTCTGTCTTATATAAAGACTGAGTAGGCTTCTCTATCAATAAAAAAAAAGTGTTACCTTGTTATCTACTGATCTGTTTTGGTTTCATTCAGTAGAATAGATTTTGGAGTGAATAGGAGAAAATCAACAAGATATAATTATAAGGATCAGATAGCATTTCTCCCAATAGAATTCAACAGTATAATTGCTGGAGTTTAACTTTGATATCAGGTAAGTTAGTTAAGTATGAATGTAGTTTCTATGAGAATTTTGTAGGAGCTCAATCAACAACGTGAGATAAAGATGCTATATCTACATGTTCAAAAAGCCTTATAAAGGACCGATAACTCAAAAGATCTTTAAGAAAGAGAGTTCTTAAGAAATAAGAGATTAATGGATGAATAACTGAATAAAAACAGGAGGCTAAATAGCTGTTTTCACAGCAAAGAGATCTTGATGATGTTGATGAGGATTTGTGCAGTCTGTATATTCACAAAAACTTTATAGAGGGAGGGATATGATTCAGAAGTTGCCACTGTTTGCAGATGGTACAAAATTATTTAAGGTTGATGAATCTACTGTGAATATTTGAATTAGGATTTCTTAGCCGAGTGGGGGACAAAATGGTATAGGACACTCAGGTGTGTTCAAATTGCATGAAAACAGACACCTACAGTCATCTGAGACAATGCTTGACATATCCACAGAACAGTTGCAGAAGTCAGTCACACAGCCTGTCCTTAACTGTGACAGTAGATGCCTATGTTTGGGAACCTGAATCCTACTCTGCTAATATATCATAACACTTATGAAGAAAAAATAACTTTAGGCCGATACAAAAATGGCTTGTAAAATATTCAGGTAAAAGGTCTTAGAGTCAATGTGTATGATTATCTGAACACACCAGTAACGATGAAAATTGCAAATTGATTGTTAAACATTATTAGAGAAAAAAAAGGAAAAAACCCACCCTTCTACAAAACCACAACCTCACAAACACTGTGTTAGGTATTCATTTTCACATCTATAAAAAGCTGTAGGAGAACTAGGAAAGGATTACAAGGGAGGTGGGAAGAATCACAGTATCAGTGAATGTTAGAGGTTGGAAGGGACCTCAAATGATCATCTAGTCCACCTCCCCTGCCAGAGCAGGATCACCTACAGTAGGTCACACAGGAACGCCTCCAGGCAGGTTTTGAATGTCTCCAGAGAAGGAGACTCCACAACCTCTGTGGGCAGCCTGTTCCAGGGCTCTGTCACCCTCACAGTGAAAAAGTTTTTCCTAATATTTTGGTGGAACCTCCTATGTTCCAGCTTGTACCCATTGCCCCTTGTCCTGTCATTGGACATCACTGAGAAGAGCCTGGCTCCGTCCTCCTTGAAATATTTATAAACATTAATGAGGTCACCCCTCAGCCTCCTCTTCTCCAAACTGAAGAGACCTCTCCTCGTAAGGGAAATGTTCCACTCCATCATCTTTGTGGCTCTGCACTGGACTCTCTCAAGCAGTTCCCTGTCTCCTTTGAGCTGAGGGGCCGTGAACTGGACACAATATTCCAGATGTGGCCTCACCAGAGCTTTCATATGAGTTTGAGTAGATTAATACTCTTCATCTTGCAAAAGTCATGTCAGAAGAGAAATAAGACAGATAACAAGGAAAAAGCATGAATTATATCAGAATTTGAACAGGGAATCATCATTTACTATTTCTCACAGTATGAGATGCAAGGCTCCCACAACAAATGAAATTTTACTGTTTAAAATAGAGAAAATGCTGCCAGTGGTGGACTTCACTTCTACAGAAAACTATAGAGGTTAAAAATGTAGATAGTCTCAAAAAGTAATAAGGCAGAGTCATGTAATTTGGGTTCATTACTGATTCTTGAGCAAGATGACCTGGAGGCAGCACTGAGCTTAGTAAGGTCATAAGTCAATAATATCCAGGGTGCAAAAGGAGAAACTGGAGTAAATATCCCTTTATATGTGCCATTGTCTCTGTTTTTCTCTAGCCAATCATCAATGCTGAAGCAAAGAAACACGGAAAATTTAGTTTAGCCTGCATGACTGATTCTGCACTTTTATTATGAGATCCCTCCAGCTGACCTATAGTTTACCAACTTATCTATAGCTTAAGAAAATGGAGTAAATATGCAGGGTCTCTTCTTCCACATAAAGAATCATTGGATAAAAGGAAAAACCTTCAAGATCATCAAGTTCAACTGCTAACCTAGCAATGTCAGGTCCGCTATTAAATCATGTCCAAATACATATACATATATATATATATATACACACAAACACCACAGAAAGCCAGTAATGTTTTTTTTTTTAATTAAAATATGCTAAGAGAAATAAAAGAACCCTTCAGGAGTCTCGCACTAAAACAATCTTTGGCTATATTAACTTTAAATCACAGAACATGCATCTTATACTGACAGTTTGTAGAAACAGCCTGAAATCATCACTGAATTAGAGATGCTGCTGGGATAGAACAGCTTTTGAGCAGTTACAGAAACTTTACACAGTTGTTGAGGACAGCAGCTTCGTAAGGGATATTCTAGAGAATGGTAGGTGCACATGCTGAATTTCAACATGCAGGAGTTAGTTAAAAACATAGGGATAACACCATTATGGGGAGAAATAGAAACACAGCAAGGTCAAAATCCTCATAGATTTTAACGATTAAAGATACTAGTGGATGGTTCCATAACTCCTATTTCTGGTTGGCACCTGAAACCACCAGGCAAAGACATGCCTACACTGCTCTGTTGTGTTTATGCTTCTTGTAGGTCCTCCACAGCCTCTTCCATCCAAACAAGGGCATCTAAAGCTCTCTCATACTCACATAAAGCAGTTATGCACCAGAGGAAGCATCTCTGCCATGTTTCGCCAAGTGAACTCTACAGGGTTTATGTCAAATGCCACCAGAAAGGTTTTATGAGAAGTCATCTTTCTCTTACATGCCTGCTAGATGTTTCCTGCCATATGGAATTGTTCTGAGCTTTTGCCTGTCCAGGTAAATATGTTGCTCTTTGCAAGGATAAATGACATCAACTGATAACGTTTAGAGGTGCAGCTCTGTTTTAGTCACAGAGTACACATAAGCAGTGTTCAACTTACAAATTGTTACAACTCAAGGCAATGTAATGGTCACAGACAAAATCCTGAAGTGAATCGTAAACAAACAAGTAATAAAATAAAGTAGGCTCCTAAAATTTTGTATAACGGTTTCCTAGGACATTTGTGATTAATTTCTAGTGTAATATCTGCTGATCTCTTTACTAATAAATCTCAGTAAGTGTATTTCAAATTTGCAGGCAAATGTGCATGTGTGTGTGTATATATATACACACATCTATGTATATATACATATGTACCTATATATATACATACACACATATATATACATTTTTAACATAAATATTATGGATATAAAATAATTTTTCTGGGCAAGAGAAAGATGAGTCCAAGGCTTAATTGATTTGCTTAGATCCCAACAGCAATGAAGCTGGAACTCTCTCCCTAAAGAGACCTTTGGGTGTACATGGAGAGAGCTGCCACCATAACTACTGCCAGTGCTGCAGCAATGTTGCCGGCTGAACAGCCCTTTGCCGTTTTTGGCACTCAAACTTTACTGGGTTGCTGGTTTTCAATATGTGTGAAAAGCCAGGAGCAAAGAAGGGCACTACACGGTAGCTATATGCAGCAAGTTTGCAACGAAGTATGAACTAATTATAGCAGGTAAATCTGAATGTGTTGTTAGCACATAGAAAGCAAGAGAGACTGTACTGGGACAAGTGCTCAGAACACTAAAAATGCACTTAAATAGGGAGAGCAGTCCCTGAGATATATGATAAAGTCTATCCTTTATTTTATTTTTGTAGAAGACATTTTTTTCCCAGCCTAGTCAAGAAAATGAATGCCACTAATGGGAAGGTCCAGTTATTTGTCACTTAAGTTACTTCCTTACTAGGTAATTACTGGATCAACAAGGTGATGTGGTTCAGACTAGGGTATGCCTTAGAAGATCAATTACAACCTCAGATAGTGTTTGAGAAATAATAAAAGCCTCATAAGGAATGGAGGTGGGGGAAGGAGAGTTTAGCAAAAGAGGGTACATTTTTGCATTTCAGAAGAATAATGATACACAGAATTGGCAAAAGTTGAGCAGAGTCAGACCTTGGAAACCAAACTGAACAGATGGCACAAGCTTTCTCAGTCCTGTGAGGGGAAAATAACCAAGGGAATCACTGTGCTCTGAGGATAGAATAGAAATTAAAGATAATCTAGGTGTGACCCAAAAACTAAATTAAGACTTTGAGAATTAAAAGAAAAGATCAAAATGGAAAAATGGGATTAAGTGAAACATAAATTTATTTTTTAAAAAAATCATTAGATAAACTTGTTGTCTCATCCCCTTTCTTTTAATGAAAACTTGATTGTTCAGATAATGCAAATGAAGTAAATTCAACCTTTTTGCTCTTCAGTAAAGCATCTGATGATGCATTACTACGTGGGGAATTATTAGTTAAATTGGAAAAGATAAGGACAAGTATCAGGACTGTAAGATAAGTAAAGAAGTGACTGAACAGGAGACAAGAGTGAGTTATGCTGAAAGGATTTCTCTCTCTCCCTGGAGGAAAGTTACTAGTGGAGTTCCTTTAGGATTGGTCTGGGGATTAATTTTATTTAATATTTTCCTTAATGACCTAGGCAGAAAAAGTAGGAGTGCACTAATTAATTTGCTGATGATACAAAACTGGGAGATGTCATGAATACAGAGGAGGATTGGAATATTATACAGGAAGAATTAAATGACCTTGAAGATTAGAGTAATAGAAATGGGCTGGAATTTAAGGTCATGTGCTGTAAGGTCATGCACTTAGGGACTAACGAAAACTATCTGCTGTGAACTGTAGGCTCATCAGTGGGAAATGACAGAGGGAAAAAACACCTAGATGTAACATAACAGTCAATCACAGAGTTACTATAAAATACCTGTGCACTTAAACCACGGAAAAGGAAAATGCAATTTAGAAATACATTAAGAAAAATATTTTTAATGAAGCAAGAAGAGTATTCATGCCATTGACCAAGGTGCATGGTAGACATCACCCAAAATTCCATATCTGGGGTGCAAATGCTTTTTTTTTTTAAAAACAGGTGCAAAAAGTGACTAGTATGATGATCGGAGGAAAGGATGGCTTCTCTGAGAAGAACCTGTGCCCAGCAAAACAGGGGTCAAGAGGGAAAGTGACTGCTGTCTATAAATATACAATGAGGTAAACACCAGGAAGAAACAAAAGTTCTTGAATTCACATGATAATTTTGACATGAAAACAAATAGGTATAAATTGTCTATGAAAACATTTGGACAGGAAATGGAGAAAAGAGACACCAGAGCTGTAAGTAGATGAGTGAGGCAGTAAACACAGAGCTAGACAGATTTATTAACTGGGTTTATGTGATGTGATTCATGTGCTGGCACACTTTTGAACTTGATGACTCCTGCTCAGTGTTGTGCTCTATTTTTCAGGCAGTCATGTTTCACTAGTCTTTGCTGACTTTTCTGGCACATTCTTGGTTGTACTTGTGGATATATTTTATGACATTACCATGCTGATATAATACAAATATTACATAATATCTTTAGTTATCTGTTCTCTTCTTTCCTCAAAAACAACAGCCCACATCTTGCAATGACCAGAACAATGGAATTAAACAGAAACTGCTGTTTCTTTGTAACTGATTTGTTGTATGGCAGCAATGAATCTAAAATCAGAATGAAGTAGTTCAGCTAATAAACACTTTGAGTCACACTCACTCAAAACAGACATTCAGAAGTAAGAAAAATTTCACTGAAAGACAGTTTCTGATTTTTGTCTTTTTGTTTCCGTCTGTATATTTGTACACATTTTTGAAAGTTCCTCTAGTACTTTCCAAATTAAAAGTTTTCTCAGTAGGTAGACCAAACAATTTTCACAATGACAGAATGCTATTGTTATTAACTTCTTATGTTCACGGAGCTCCTTCTCAGACAAAGTTGAACTTGCAATATTGATAGAATATTTTTCTGTGAGGACTACAAAGTATAATATTTTATAACAGTAAGTTGGTTTGTCTCTCAGAATAAAAATATTGTCTTTTCTTAACCAGACCACAATTGTTAGGTTGTAAATCCTCAGTTTTATGACATTGCTATCAACAAGAATAACTGTGGGGGAAGGGGAGAAGCCCTCAGTTCTCTCTCTGCTGAGTGACACAGCTTAATCATAATAAATGGAAATAGTCCCAAGGATATGCACTCTATTTGTGGTGTAAAATCAAAACAGTCATATTGTGCCTTTTGTACTGTCTCAAATGGAGACTCTCGTTACCGCATTCTGAGAAATTCTACCCTAATACATCTCAAATCTCATTCTAATCATTATAAATTAACAGTGCAGAGGTTGAAAAGCAGGAGCAGCATACTCTGATACTGAGAAAAAAAATGACAACACTGTGTTTCCCAGGAGAGAGTCTTTCATTTATGGTAAACCAGTAAATTGGTCAGGTTTCTCACTATCTGATTGAGGAGTTTCAACTATTAAAATTTTGAGATTATTTGCAATGACTACTGTCTCTGACAAATATTGAATTGCTGCACACTGTGTAACCAACAGCTTATTCCTTTTTGTCATGTGCTGCTGTGTTGTATTTCATCAACTTCGGAGAGAATGATGCAAAATAATGCAATGTGACACCATGAAATACAATAAGATGTGACATAACACATTAGAAATTTAAAGAATGAAAAGCTTCAGTCAGTTCAGGAAACAGGAACTTTGTCCAAATTTATTGTGACAAGTAAGAACAGTGCAAACACTAAACACTGTTTTCAAACCAGAGGGCACCATTGTTTTTTGACCACCCAAATTGCTTGCAGATACTGCCGTCATCTTTATTTTTAGTTTAATTTAATAGGCACAGAGCTGGGAGCTTTTTCAGTTTGGGTGGTGTTTTTGTTGTTTTGGGGTTTTCCTCTCCCCTTCCTCCAGCCTGGCATTAGTATTTAAATATCTAAATTGGCATCTGAATGACTTGGCGTGATTGTCGGCAACTTTCCATTCCAAACAAACCGTTTCTTGACATTTCAAAGACGTATTGCTAACATGTTTCCAAGGATTTTGTAAAAATCCAATTCTGTGAACACAAGCTCAGAATGGGTGAACAAAAAAGCATCTGTGTTAGCAGAAAAGAAGTGTTTTCAGTTCATATCTAGGGTGTGCTAATTGAAAATCTAGAAACAGGCTGCCTTCCTGTAGAGCACTAAAATGAATTGGAATATGAAACAACTCTCTTAAATCTGACTGCTCCAGACTTTTCTTCCTCACAATTTCACTGTCATCTATTCATATCTGTCTGGTGATATTTATGTCTGCATTAGTGGATTAAAGTCCACATTGATCTCAGTTGGAAAATATGAGTTGCTGTTGCTGATCACCCTATGCTATTGCCAAAGCCTTCTCATTTGCCTGTAAAGTCAGATTCTATTGAAGTCTATCCCAAATAGTCATCTGTATAAACAATGATATGTGATTCTAAACTTCGAGCACATTTTCTGACCAGCTGTACTAACCATTTTTATGTAAGTTTTATTTAAGGGCAACACCACCATGCCGTGAAACCAGACAATGAAGAGATTAAAACTATTCTTTTTAAAGCCATTTTAGGGCCTGGATGGCTCATTTGATCAGACACTGGCCTTTCATCACAGGGAAAAGCAGCTCATATCTAGCCTTGACCATTGTGTTCAGAAGTAATCTTTAGGGGATGCTTAGAAAATGTTTATAATGCAATGAGTACAGGGATTCTTGGTTTACTTGTCAATACAGAGAAGAGGAACAAGAGGTTGTCATCTAGTGTATATGCAGGTGAAAATTAAGTCTCTTGAAAGGGATTTTAAAAAGTGAAAAGCTCATATATGCACCTACCTAAATGAATAATAGAAAGGTGACTGCTAAAAAACAGATCTTCACTGGCAAATCAGAATTAAATGGTACAGCAAGTCCTTCTAAATCAATAAGTGCTATGAAAATCTCTGTGGAGATTTATTTTTTGTGCAAAAAAGGATAAAATCCAATGTTCATTGAGATGGATGAAGAAATAAATGAATTAAATATAAGTTCTTCCATATTGCTACTGCCACTTTATAAAAAATAATAGTTCTGGACCAGATCTTTGGCTGAATGACACATCTGATTTGCCCCAATACATGGATTTTGTGGTAAATATGATTGTGATAATTAACTATATAAGTATTTTCCAGAGTTACACCTGTCATTAATTGAGTTCTGTGTATCACAGCAGCTGAGAAAATGGCTCAAAAATATTCACCTACATTTTAATATGAACTGAAATCCAAATGGGTACAGCTGTAACAAAAAAAAAAAGTTATTTAATGAATGTAAGGCTGCTTGAGCAGCTTTCTGCACTGAAGTGCCCTTGGGTAGAAAAAAATTTGAAACTGATGGGAGTTAAAGCCAGCTTTTAATGTATTTATGTAACTAGCCAAATTTCATTTGAAATCTGCTCTGTAAGTGTTATTGTCTGTTTAAAGAAGTAACCCAAATCATATGAACACATGATACTGGATTTTCAGTACGTCAAGAAAAACAATTGCCAGGAAAGCAGTCTTGAAATTTTCTGCATTTTTACCTGTAGTCAAAGAGTAACTTAATTAGTGTTTTTCAAAATCTGATCAGAATTAAATTTTTATTCTTTCCTCCTTATAGTTTTAATGATTTTTAGGTACGTGGCAAGTTAAAACTGAGTATCAAAAATGATTAGGCTTTCTATGAGCTAATTGTTGCATGACATATTAAAATTAATAAGCTCTTTGAAATTACAAGGACTCATTTTCAAGTTTTGTGGAATAGCTAGATTTTTTTCAGCCTATCAGATTCCACATAAATAAGTATAAACATATGTATATGAATATATAAAATTAGTTCACACTATACAGATAACATTTATAATATAGGCACAGCTTTACCTGGTGATGTAAAAAGTCTCCAACAGGTTTCTGAGAGCTCCACCTGTTACCCCATCCTCTGACATGGGTACGGATGGACTGCAGAAACTGCCCCCTATCCTGTGCTCTACTGGTTCACCTTTCGGAGGAGGGACCCCAGGGGTGAGTTAGTGACCAGAGAAGAGCCATGGGCTTCCCCCTTAGCCTGAAGTGGCCTTTAGAGCTGGGGGCTTATATTTACAGAAGTACTAGTAGCACTTTTCTTCTGTACAGGGAAGTTATTTGGGAGGCTTCAAACCTATTCTCACCCCCCAGGATGGTTCAGCTTCAAACCGTGCCTTCCAAAGACCAACTGGCATGTTCTACTGCTTATATTGTCATTTATGAACTCAGCAGTTAGTGAAATAGTTGCATATTCACTATTCTTGCAGTTTCAAAGTACAGCTTCCTCCGTGATAGCCTGCCAAGTGAATGGAAGTATTGGGTGGGTGGGGGGAGGACTATGCCCATTTATTCCTTGGTTTCTCTGCTACAGCTGCCAAGAGAACAAATCATAGTGGTGTCTTTTGTGATATGGACATCTGCACACTGAATCTGGATAAGCCCACCAATATCTTCCATGTAAGTCATCAAGCAACCATCACATGGTAATGACTTTCAGTCATTAAGGTCCTGCCCAGATTTGAAACTCTGATCCAGAGGTGAAAGAGTTTCTATAACCCAGTGTTCCCAT
The DNA here is from genome assembly GCF_000703405.1 of Apaloderma vittatum. NCBI lineage: Eukaryota > Metazoa > Chordata > Aves > Trogoniformes > Trogonidae > Apaloderma > Apaloderma vittatum. The sequence goes on along the minus strand of NW_009703863.1, from coordinate 82,685 downwards.
GAGCTCACCAGTGTATCACCAGTACACACCTTGATGAGTACAGTCAGAGAAGAATGAAAACACTCTGCAGACAATACTGTTTCTAAACACCAGATTCTGGAATCAGTTTTTCTACTGTTTTCTGCAGCTTCAGTGCCATCAGCACACGTATAAGTTGTACAGTCAATATAAAAGTGATCTGTTGCTCAAAATCTTTCATTGTTTTGACACTTTTTAAAATTATTTAGTGTGTACCTACTCATTGCTGGCTTCTGGAAGAAGGTGCCTTATAAATTTTAAGGAAAATTAGATGATACAGAGCTGGCTGTTGTATGGGGAGGAGGATCAGTTTCTCAATTGTTGGCTATACTGGAATTAGAACTAGAGCATGAAAGGTCTACAAATTGTGTGGCATTTTGAAACAAACAGGAAACTGAATGACAAGTGCTGTTTCCACACACACCGATACACGTATGAATCACTTGGTCTTTGAAAGCAGTGGAAAAGCTGATAAAACAACTAAATCTGATCCACTATTTTAAGCACTTCTTTTACAGGTGTTGCTATAAACACATGGATATGTCAAAGTAACAACTTCAAGCCACACAGCACATGTGAAATATGTCGCTTGTACTTTAGGAAATGCTAATATTCTTAATATTAAGAAACACATTTAAAGTTCAAATTCAAAGGATGGCATGGATTTTTCTCTTATCCTTTCATGAATTACAAGTTCCAAACAGAAAATCAGATACTAGGAAACAGCACTTCTTCCCACTCAGTTGAACAGCCAGGAGTTCTGAGAAAGCAATATGCAACCACTGCTACTTTTAAAGTATCAATAGGATGTGTATAGCTTCAGGTCCTGCAAACAACCTCTTGACCTCACATTTTCATTGATGGGAAGAAGGTTATATGTTACTGAGGCTATATTTTGCTATATCACAGATTACTACAGAACGCAAGGTAAAGATATTCAGCGGAGAGAAAAAAAAAATGAAAAAAATCCTAACTTCTAAACTGTGAAGCCACCCACCCTACTGTTTATTGTTTTAAAATCCTCAGTTAAGACTCAGTGTAAGGAGCTGAAAAGCTGAACAAAAATATTTTTATATCCACATAGTGCTATTTTCTGTAAAATGGCAAGGAGATTTTTAAATTCTCAAGCTTTTTGCATTCTCATGTGAGTACTCTGCCTTAGTATACAAATGAAGGGAAAATAAAAATCAAATAATAACATTTTTGCTGTCGTGTCCAGATTAGAACCATGTTCTGTGCAGAAGTGATGGGCATGTAAACCCTCCGTATCAGGAGATCTGTCTGGCACTCATCAGGCAGTGTTACTTGATCACAGCTGGATAAAAATGCACACCCAGGGCAAATCTGTAAACACCAGCTTAATCTGCATGGGAAAAGTTACTGTCATCTCCTCTGACAGCAAAAGCCTCCAGGACACATTCCAGCAGTAACAGTCACTTCAGTTTTTTACAGATGTTGTCAGATTTAGACACAAAACCATTTTAGATGTCAAAAAGCTACAACTGAAAAAATAAATGTATTGCTTTTTAGGTGTTTTACTTTAGAAAAATAAGGAAAGCCAGTAGTTTTATCTTTATGGCCAAAAGAGTGGGATTTGGTGGGGGGGATCTCTATCATACAGCACTTAGCTAACGAACTATGTTTTAGACTCTAATCACAATTCTCTAAGGAATGTCTTAACGAGATTTTTCTTTAGGATTGTAATTTGGATAATATTTCATAGGAGCCTTCTTTGTGCGTAAATTAAAAATAACTGTCTTTAGGACATGCGAAAACCTATTTTTGCCTTCTTACACCACTGTCAATGGTCATATTTGCAATTGCAAGACTGGAGCTCATTACTTGTGTAATCGGCGCTGGAAAACACCCTGAATCACATCAACATCAGAATAGCTATAAACTAATGGGAAAAAAAAAATTACTTTAATCAACTCTAGACACTTTAACCAAAATAATGCAGATATTCACAGCTTGCCAGTCTTTTTCAAGAAGATACTCCCATTTCTTCCAGAGAGATTATGTATATGTGCAAAAGCGGGGGGCAGGGGGGGAAAGGAGAGTTTGGTACTTGATTCAGCTATCCAGGACTGGCAATGAGAAACTTTCATTTAAATATAATGTGAGCTGGACCAGACCCCAGAGTTTCCAATGTGAGAATCCAAATGCTACAATTTCCCTGTCTGACCTCGTATCTTCCTTCCTCCCTCCCGTGCCCACACTTATGCATTATAGAGCCACAGAATGACTGGTTTCTGCAATGTGTTTTATAGGAGGAAAGGGAACATTCAGAAGAAAACTAGGTATTTGGGGCTTTCTTTAACCCAAGATTAATGTCAAGAGATTTTTCTTAGCATTAGTGTCAGTGTTAGTCAGGAAAAATGATCCCATTAAAGGATCCCTCATGAATAATTCATGTAGCCCAATTTAGTGTTAGTACTGCGGGTGAGAGATAAACAGGTGATAGTTAGGGAAACCATTGCACTTGACATGGCATTTTGGTGTTATGATTTTTTTTTATCTGTATATGTATTAGAGGAAGGTGACATAACTTGCTCTTTAAAACTCAGATTACTGTTCAATTTTTAGTTGAAGATCTATGTGATCTGTATTTTCAAATCATTAGTGATGAGCTACTCCTCCTAAGTGCATTAAAGTATAAAGCTCCATAGACAAGCTGGTAATTTAGGGGCTGTGTTTGGCAACAGGATTCCTCACTTCTTTGCTATCCTCTTCCAAGTCCATTGTAAGTATGGAAGAATAGTTACTGAACATAGCAATTAGGGAGGTTTTTTTGTCCCCAAATTAAAAGTTACATTTTTGCAATAATTGCAGTAGTTGAATAATTTATGTGGATTTAAATGAAATAGCACTAAGAGATGATGTTTACTGAAAACCTTTTCATCCGTAGTGTAAAAAGCAAAAACAAAAGTGCTGCAGTAAAGGTAAGGAGAGACCTGTGAGGATGAGATTATTATCACACCTGTGCAATTCATCAGATTTCAGCCTACAATTGACTTCTTTAAATTTTAGCACAAGTAGGTATATTCCAGCGAAATACAAGTTACTAGAGGTTGTGCTGGGCCTGGTTGGGCCATCTCACACAGAAAGCTTACTAGGCTTATAGTAATGAGCCTTTAATTTAAGCGGAATGTCTTGCTGATTATTGTGCATTTAGAAAACCTAAAAGAAGAGAAGAAATGCACAGTAGCTAAAGGTGACTGAGTGTTGTGCTTTTTCCATGCTGCCCCTCATAAGGCCAGGCACAATTAAAAGTTTTGTGGCCGTGTTGTGCCACTGCTCTGCAAGCCTCTTTCCCCAAGCTAATCATGGGGAGCTGGCTACCAGCCACTCAGTGGTTTTGCTTCATAACGTGTATTTCCCACTTCTCACTTTTAGTTATTTAGTTATTTTCTATAGAATTGAAAATCCCTGCCAACTCTGAATGGACAAAATGAGAGCTTAGTATGCAGGTGCTTGCTGGGCCTGACAATGTGATTGTTTCCATTTAATCATAATGATTTTTGCATTCAGTTATAGGATGTGGTTCTTATTTGCACCACAATTCCATTGCTACTTCCAAGTTGAAAGGAAAGAAAGTGAGATTAGCATCCATCCTCCTGAGTTTATTCTGATATTTACTGAAGATTGAATTCTACCAAAATGCCACTAGGATTTTGCTCTAAATAAAAATTATGTCATTGGACTTGTGGCCTCTATTGCCAAGATCTGTGAGCTGTCAATCCCAGATGCTCATTCCCATGCAGTGGCTACAGTTTGCATGGTTGAGCTGGTTTAATCCAAAACTAGGATGTTTCCACCAGTGAGTGATTGGCCTAGAGGCATGAAGTGACAGGACAGTACTTCAAAATTAATTTACTTAAGTGATGTTGCTGGTCTTCCTAGAGTGGTCACCTCTGTGGGACATTGGTTTTGTAAGCTAAATGCACATTTCTCAGTGTATAATAATCACTATCCCCTTAAGCCCCATAGGGCGACATAAATCTACTTCAAAAAAATTCTATAGTGACATGTCCATGAATATGATAGTTCAAGTTCTATAGTAAAACATCATCAGCTCTCCAAGTTTCTGTTCTTGAAAACAACACCAATATACCGAGTCTGTAGTAAAAAAAATGTATTTTTGTAAATGTTCTTCATGAATCTTTGCAAAAGTTGGGCAAATAAAAGTATTCTCCACTTTGAAATTTCTGTTTACCTTCAAAGAGGATAAAAAACGAAAATAAAATGCAATCTTGTGATCCAGATGTTGAGGTGAATAATGATGCAACACATAAAAAATAGGTTTAAAGCAGCAGACTGAAAATGTGTTAGCCTAATTTTAGAATTCTATGCCCCAATCAAACTGTCCTGGCATCCCAGCTGTAGAAGATATGGCCTCATGCCGATGACAAGAAACAGTTTTCTTTCTGCCTGTGCTCTTCAAGTCACCTAGGGGATTCAGCTCACTGCTCAGCAAGAGTAAGGATAGGGATAAAGGATACCTCGCTCTTCACTAGGCTTCAAAGGATCCTTGTGCTGCAAGGATCATGGTCAAATATCACTGGGGCCACAAATTTGAGCCTACTTAGGGGTCTGTTGAAAAAGCTAAAATTGGGATGATGACACACAATTATCCTCCTGCCCCATGCTCCTGCAAGTCCCCACAGTGCTATACCTTTATCCTAAAGAAAGAGGGAGGGACAAACATGAACAATGAGGCTGGTTCCTGCCTTCCTTCATGCTGGTGAGTACAAGGTCTCACAAGAAGGGAGTAGAAGAGATCCAATTTTCACAGCAGAGATGGTCTGTTACCCTCCTTCCCCCCATGGCATTACAGGCTGCTGGGAATATATTTACTTGCTTCTCCTGGGAAGCACTATTCCTGAGGAGCGGGAAGGATGGCATTCTGATATACAGGCATTTGGGCATATCTTTCTCTTCTATAAAATGACTGTGTAGCCCAGTTGTACAAAATACAGGTGTGTAAATAAGTATTTGGGTTTTTTTAGACACTTGGTGGCTACACAAACTGTATGTTATATGTGTTTTTTGAGGTATCAGAAGTATGCACTTCTGCAAGTTTGGGAGTATCTGTGTTTTCTGTTGCATTTTTTGAGGTGTTATGTAAACATTATTCTTCTGTAAAAACACTTCTACCTTGGATTATGCTTGGCACCAATTGACATTGTAATATTACTGACATTGCCATTTAATTTTCCTAGTTGCCTATGGTCTAAGTGTAGGTAATTTGCAAACCTTTAAGAGTGTTCAGCTTTCCTAAATGGTAGGGAGAACTGCAATTACACTTAAAATGCACTAGTGCACTATGTGTCAGCAAAAAAAAAAACCTACAAAAGACATAATTACAATGTAATTGCCCACAAGTTCATGAAGTAAACATACATTATTAGAAGGCACTCATCTATTCAATTTAAGTGACATTACAGATAACATACTGCATAAATAGGAAGCCATTTTGTGACTAGTTAGTATAATAATAGCAGCTGAAATTAAAATACGGTGTATGTATTCCTAAGAGCACTTCAAGCTTAGCATCTGCCTTTTAGTGGCTTGCATTATGCTCCATTTCAAGTTTTAAACATTTGAATGTAAAGATTACACCAATAAATGATGACACTATTAGGTACCTCCTTAAAAAAATGTTTCAAACTAATGTCTAAGTCACAAAGGATGTTTTTATCCAAGAAAATTCTCAGAAGCAGGAAATGGTCAGAGACAGCATGGAAAGTTTTCAGGAGTTTCTTTCAATGAGTAAAATTGTCCAAAACTATGTAAAATTCAAGTTCTGTTTCATTTTCTGTTGTTTGAACATCACTATAAGAAAAACATTCCACACTTCATTCTAGATGTACATCCAAGGGTAACCACTAAAGATTCAATCCCAGCATCCTCTTGCCTCTGCTCAGTGAGACCTGGGTGTATATACAGGTCAGTGGACCTACGATATCTGCAAACTTTCATCTTGGAGGCCAAAACTGCATCCTGAATGGCACATTTTAAGAATTTGGCCTTGTACCTTTTTAATAAATAACAGCTGAGTATGCATGTAGGTTAGATTGGTCACTGGAAGTTACTTGTCCCTCTGAATCACATCCCCTCTGAACTTTGAGGTGCTGTAGCATGTCTAAATAAAAGCAACAAAGATGGTGAAGGGTCTAGAGAACAAGTCTTATGAGGAATGGCTGAGGGAACTGGGGTTGTTTACCCTGGAGAAAAGGAGGCTGAGAGGACACTTTATCACTCTCTACAAGTACCTAAAAGGAGGTTGTAGCAACGTGGGGTCTCTTCTCCCAAGCAACAAGTGATAGAAACAGCAGAGAAAATGGTCTTGAGTTGCACCAGGGGAGGTTTAGACTGGATATTAGGAAACATTTCTTCACCAAAAGGGATGTCAAGCATTTGAACAGGCTGCCCAGGAAAGTGACAGAGTCACCATCCCTGGAGGTATTTGAAAGATGTTTAGCTGACATGCTTAGCAACTTGGTTTAGTGGTGGACTTGTTAGTGTTAGATTAACAGTTGAACTTGATGACCTTAAGGGTCTTTTTCAATCCAAATGATTCTATTACTCTGGTGCTGTCTCCTCGTGTCTGACAATTTCTAGCAGTACAGGCTCTGCAGGGATTTAGGGCAAATAACCAGCTTATTCTCACAAAATCTCTGGAAGACCTGTTCCTCACATTATGACAGCATAGGGTTCTCCTGCTTGCTAAGGAGGCAGTGTGTGTCCCATGTTCCTGGTCCTTTGATGAAGCAGCTCAGCTCTTCGTGCAGTGCCCTAGATGGGTGACAGGCTCCATCTCGGCAAGGAAGCAGATACAGAATTGTGAGTTCAGGACTTGTATTGTTACCAAAACCAAATTTGTCCCCTTAGGTTAAGCTTTTGTTGTTAAGGACTTAATCAGAGTAAAAAACCCACTTTATTAAAAAAAAAAATCATAATTATTAAGCTCTTGTTACGTTCTGTGCTCTCCCAGTGGAAAACAGTTCGGTTTGAAAGGCAGTCAAGTATCTTAAGGCTGCTGGAGCCAGTCTTTTAGTGTTTTACTTTTCTTGTATGACTTTATAAGCAGTCTGACATAGTGTAGGCACAGAGTAGATTGTTTACTTTTAATTTGCTCACAACAATATTCCTTGCCAAATTTTGCAAACAACATGATAGCATAGATTTTTACTTGAGATTCCACTCTGTTGATCACAGCTTAGTTATTGCTGTGGGTTTTTTTTTTCTTTTACCTATTTCACTAGATAAATGTAATAGCGGATTACAAACTTGTTAAGTATTTCCTTTTGGAAAACATCGTCTGATACTTGATATTGTGTTAGGGCTCAACCTAAATTGGTTTAATTCCTTGTACCTGCTGTGTAGTTAGATGAGATCAACTAGACAGACCTTTCCCATTGGTTAAAGGTCAAAAATAGCCCAAAGCCATGTTGTTTACAGCACATCATATTGAGAAATATACTTTTCATAGAAGGCATGTCCATATTTTCATTAGCAGTGATAAAAAAGCTTAAATAGCTCTGCAGATATAATTACAGACAATTATTTTTAATCACAAAGTTATTTTTGAAAAAAAATTAGAAGAGTAAAACTCACCAGAGAATATTTTCATTATTATTTTTCTATAATTATTACTAGATTTTATAAAATGTTTTTTTCTATTTCCCAGTATTTGAGTACATTTGAGAAATCACAGACACTTCAGAGTAAGAGTCATATTCTGATGACATTTATATAACTGTAAATAATATAACTGTAAATAATTTCACTGATGTCTTGCCCTATGCAAAATTTTAGTGGAATCCTCGATGGCTGCAATGATGAATGACATTGGTTTTTCTCATCTTAATTGTTGTTGGACAACAAGATGGAAACTAATCAGTTGATTTAAAAAATTTTAATTATTTCATCCCTGCAAAAAGGATGAAATTATTAACAACTTTTAAAATATTTTTAAGGTAATTTTGGAAATGCTTTGTAAGCTTTGTTTTACAGAAACAAACTGCAAACAGATTAGGTGCATCCTGGCAAAGAGTATGTGTTTTTAAGAAGTTCAAGTTAAGGAAAAAAAAAACACAAGCAAGATTAAGAAATGTAAAGGCTGAGTTGATGGGACTTTTTTTGGACAATGACTTGAATATTACACTGACATATATTAGTTGAGATTCAGTGGTCAAAAAAAATATTGATATGATGTTTTCAAACATTGTTATTACTTTCTACTTTTTTTAAGAAAAGTTCTCAAAATTCTTGCTAATTAATATAAACTTATTCAGAATGCACAGCAAGCACTTTAGCATTAGATTTTGTATTTAGTACATATCATTTACTAGGAAAAGACTTATTTCTATGGTATTTACTACAAAGGAGAGACACTACAGTTTTTTCACCAAGAGGGCCACTGGAGCTCAAAATTTTACTATTTTACTTGAAAATTTCTTGTCTGGACCTACCAAAACAATTGTAGTTTTCTTGGTGCATTTAAGATGGAAAATGGCTTACTTACTAAGCTACCATTTTTCATGTTGACAATTTAAAAAAAAAACAGTAGTATTTTCTGTTTCAGAAATCACGTTCATTGGCAGGTGACTGCTTCGCTAAGCCATCCTTTCATTCTGAGCCAGAAAAGTCTCGAGGTTCAGATGTAACCATCAGTTCTTGAAATTGGGAGTTGCATAAAACTAGATTTTTAAATAGTGTATTTATATTAACTAGAATTTATAGAAATAATGGAAGCTGTTCACATGCTGTGGTTTGAGGGACTTGGATTTAGAAGCCTGTGTTCCTTTTATAGTTGGGGAAGACAAAGGCATCTCCAGGTAAGGATTAGTCAAAGTTAAATAATTACCTGATTTCTTTAGAGGGAAAAGGGCTGCTAGAATAGACCAATTCAAAGAGTAGATTATTAGTAGAGTGAGAGCTATAAGACACAAAAAGATGAAGGTTTTATGGTGAGGTGTTAGTTATATGGAAGATAACATGGTAATGATTAGTTTGACAGATAATAACCTATAAAGTCCAAATGCAACATCTGAAGTAAAAACAGACACAACTGTTCCTGAAATAGAGACATTCTTAGTTGTGTGGACACCCTCCGAACAGTCATATCTGTTCACACAATTCACGTCTGAGAAGAGGGAATAGCATTTTCAGTTTTATACAGAGTGATATTTTTTAGAAGACTAGCTAGGGGTAGATCTGGTAATTAAAGTGCTGAAGAAGGGGAAAAAAACAACAAAGTGATGATGAGAAGTGACTTTCAGACATTTGTGATGGCACATTTTGCCACTTAGATGAAATTCCCTGAGTTTTCATAAAAATGTGTGCTCCAGCCTAGAAAAGCCCGATTTTACTACAGAGCAGAGGTCTCAACTCCACTGATCTCTAACCAGCTACTTGACACTCTTACAGGCTGGCTTTTGAGGTGCTTTGACAAATCATGATTAGCTTTTTTTTTTTTATGCATTTGTTAGTACTAGAAGCTACCAGCAACTTGAGATGTGAAACCAAAGTCAGTGGCAATGTCAGATAACATAAGATTTTTTAATATTCTTGATGATATCTTAAATTCAATCTTATCCCTGATTGTTCCTGATTTACCTTTTTAAATAATTGTTTAACAAAAAAATTGGTGCATATTTTAAAACAGCACTTAAATAGAATAAGTGGATCTTAAACATTGAGCAGGTGGAGAGTGTGTGTCTGACATGGACGGTGGACTCCATGTTTGTATTTTATACAACAAGAAGCAGTAACTTGTTAATTAAGTAAATATTGTAATAAGTATGGCTCTGACATCCACTTGAAGCTTATAACTCCCCAGGGAACAGATGCTTAATTTGTGGCCATGATAATAACAACCTAATGAACCTCCCATCTTACTGGATAGCTTAATAAACTTCAAAGGAAATAAAACAAGAATCTATGAGTAAAAGTACATCCTTAGCTTTTCATTAAACAAAATGAGCATGAGTCAAGGCCCAGCATGGCTTCCAAAGTTAAAGCTACCAACTACAAAGCAAATGTATGCAGAGAAATGTACAACAAAAGACATAGCTTTTAAACCTCCAGTTGAGTTTCCATAAATGTTGCTTACAAAAGCTACCATTCTCTATGTTAACAAAAAGTTGTGGATATGTTCTTCACTAAATCCTCTTTTCCCGTATAATCCACCTTGTTCACTTTATCTCAAGTGTGTTTTATCTGATCTAATCCTGGGTTCATTCATTCTCAGATAGAAGTAACAGGATTATTTTACACTTAAACTAGGTCCAGTCTTTCTGTGAGTCCATAAGAGGACACCTGGGTAATGAGAAATTATCTATGGAACAAAAGGTTAAGCAGGTGCTAGGAAAAATAATTCTTTCAAATACAGCAACTTTTAAGGAAAAGATAAAACATTTTTATTCAGAAAAATGTTCATAGGAGGCACTACATTTTAAAAGGAATGAGCTTACTCCATATTTAGTGCCAATATTACTTACCACAAGTTTTATTAGAAAAGAAACAAATTTGGTATCAGTCACCCTAAAGTGACATTGTTTTCATTGGAGTTAATCTGAATTTTAATGGGTGTAAAATGTGTAGCATACACAATATATCAGAACATTAGTTTTCACCAGGTCAAAGACTGGTCATTCCCAGATATATCTTCCTTCCTTGTTCTACAGCCCTTACTTCAGCCTACTTTCATTTAGGTGGAGGAGGGGGAGGGAGGCTTCATGGCTCAGTAAATTATCTTCAGGATTTTTTCCTCTGTACTAGTGGACAAGACAACTCAGAAATAAATCAAAGCCCTCCGCCTTCCCCTGAAGTGAGACATGGATTAATATGAACCAAGTTCAGTTTCCTTTGCTTGACTCAGCAGAAACATTAAATAAAAAAATATATGTGTATTTCATCCATATCTATAGCTGTATCTATAGCTATATCTATGTATCCATGTCTATGGCTTTTAGAGACCACAGGATCACCTCAAATACTGTATGCTGCAGTGTATCAGACCCATAATGTGAAAGTGTGAAGGCAGAGAAACAATTTACTGTTCTTAAACAGTGGACCAGTTCCTCAAGAGACATAAACTGGTATAGTATGTCATTACTTCCTAATCATTCCCTCCTTCCCTGTTGTCATCAGCCTTCTCACAGACCAGTGGACTGATGACATGACTTTCTGAGTCGTGGTCCTTTGTGTATTCTTCTCTCTGAAAAAACACAATGGACGTACAGTATGTAAATAGTTTCACAGGATTCAAATGAATACAATACTGAATTATTTCACTAGAGACTGAACATTTTAGAAAGAAAAAAAGGAAAAAATTATCATGGATGTGATCTACATCCTCATCTTCAGATTACAGACTAATCTGCTTAACAGGTCAATAGGGAAGAAACGTCCAGTAGGTTACCATGCAGCTGTACAGTAGTTTTGTTTTATTTGTTGAGACGCGTCCCTGCCCATCACAGGGAGGTTGGATTAAATGATCTCTAAGGTCCCTTCCAGCCTAGGCCATTCTATGAATCTATGGTTCCATGATTCCTTTGTAATATCCGTTACTACACTGGTCACAGAACAAAAAGGTGAATGGTCAAGAGATGCAGTATTCTGGTGCCTTGCTTAGGTGTAAAGATGAATCTGGAATTTACATGGGGCTTTCGGTTCTGATGCAATGGGTTTTCAGATTCCCTGGATGTACACAGGGAAATGAGTGTGCTCAGCACCTTGCAAGGGTGAAGATCTGTGGCTTGATAGTAGCACACAAGACTGCCAGACCCAGAAGTGTCCTTTCCTAAAGCACTCAAAAGAAGCAGTCTGTCTTTAACGTTTTAGAGTTATTACTTTACTCATAATGCATGCTTCGCAGAGGCAACGATGCCTTAGCAATATGAAGCTTCAGCATGGAATTTTACTATCAAACTTAAAAGGTTTTGCTGAGAACTGAAGTGGAAGGTTATAAATACCTTCTCTCTTAAATCATATACAAATGTACTTACGTTCATTCTCAAGGCTTGTAAGCCAGTTTTCACATTTTCTTTTAGGTGAATCTGTATGCATAATGATTTAAATGTATTTCCTTATAGGCTGAAAATCAATAAATAAGTGTGTTATTACATAAATGGAAAAAATTAACGTGACTTAAAAGATGATTTGTCTCAGATAAGAATTTCGATCCTTTAAATATTTCAGAAACTTGAAATTAAATAAATTAAATCAGTTCATGATTGTTTTGTGAAGAAAAAAAGAAAAGTTTCAATTTAAAAATTGTTTTTCCTGTTCACGTAGAGGCATTTTTCTAAGTGGACTAATTCTCAAATTTATTAACTGAGAATAATTGATAGATAAACTTTTGTTCTCTTCTGTGTGAGACAGCTGATTTATGCACAACTGAATGCAGCATATTCTCCCCTAGTCATGCTTCTCTTAAGATACTGTGGTTGAGAGACAAATGCAAACACATAGAAAGGCAAATTCACAATAATACTAACACTAACAAATGATGGTATGAAAACAATGCTCATTTTTCCCAGTGAGCACTTGGCAGTATGGAAACAGTTCTTTTATTTTCAACAAGTCAAGCTTTGCTCACCATGTTAGTCTCTCCAGCTCCTCCCACCTGGTAGGACAATACCAGCACAACAACAAAAAGGGTCGAGAGTGGGAAAACAGAGTAAACAAGCAAATATCCAAATCTCAGTAATGTACAAGTAATAGTCTTTTTGGAAATGACTGAGTATGGAGTGGCAATTCTCTGTCACGTGCAGGGATTCCCCTAATGAAGGACATATAGAGATTGATTTAATGATTCATTTGTTTCAAAAGCGGGAGCAGTAATTCACTACCTGAAGTTTAGGGTTATTTAACTCAGGATGTGTTATCCAGGACACATACAGAAAAAGAGATAATAACTTTTTTTTTGACTTGTCATCCAACAGTAGTTAACAGAAATGCAAACAAAGTTAGGCCCACTTACTAGGTAAGCTGAAGTTTTAAAGTAATTTCATGTGTATGATTTTGTATTTAATTCAAAATTTATAACAATGTGATGTTAGTAAAAATAATAAATATCAGCAGACTTTGAAGATCTCAAAGCTTTTAAAAATGTTTTAAAGAAAACTTTGGGGTTTTACCTATTTTACGATAATATATATTTGTCAGTATAAAGATGTTTATTAAACTTGTAAATGTATTTCTATTTCTTTAGGATAAACTGTTACTTCAAACAGAGCCATGCTCTTGAATAATCGTTAATTTGTATATGCAACATATATGACTACAAGACTTTAGACACAAACCCAAACACTGAAACAACATGAAATTCAAGCAAATCAGTTAACTTTCTTGGTTTCTTTCATAAAATTCCAAAAATATAGTAATTAAGAAGGGATAATTGGAAAACATTACATACAATAAATATCACTCTTAAGTACTAAAGACTCAACAGAAAAAAATCTATTTGTTACGGGTCATAACTTGTGTATGAGCTGCTTTTCAGTTGTAACTGAATAATGCAATAGAACAATGCCTATTTCTCTTGGAAAGCTGATAATCCTTTACAGTCTGGTCAAAAAAAGAAGTCCTCTGGAACAGTGTTTTGGAATCATCATAGCAATAGTTACTACACCAATATTATCAGATACTTTTTGATCAGTTAAAAAAACCCTGTTTTTTCTTTTGTATAATGTCCCTCCAGCTATGCAGGGACTCTTACTTGAAGTTAGGATGTGAAGTCTGAGATATAAAAAAAATTACTTGCAAAGTGATGCAGGGGTAAATAAGACATAGATGGGCCTATCTGCACAAATATAAAAATACATATATATATACACAATTATATGCTATAACCTATCTACCGCTATACTATGCTGTTTACTCTTCTGACCAATAGATAGTGGTAATTATCCATGCATAGGTACATGTATGAGGAAGGGAGAACAGATGTCCATGATTATGTAAGTTATGGTAATTAACAGTACATAAATGAAACAAGTTTGTTTTTGTTGATGTGTCACTTGCACACTGCTCCTCCTGAGCATTGGGTTACATCCTGTACACGATCGCCTTATTGTCTACTGTCATAAAAATTCCAGTTTTGTTCCTGAGCAGTCACAGAATGGGACTTGCCAGCTGTCATGGAAAATGTATTCAGTTTCATTTCCACTTAATTTATCTAATCTTAATTCTATTATTATTTTATTACAATTATTTAAGTGCTTGGGGCAACAATCTGAAGTAAAAACAAATAAACAGTAGGAGTTCCAGATAATTTGTAAGTGATCTGAAAGGTCTAATGGAAACAACATCATTACTGCAGTTTTGTTTTTTGAAAGGTTAGTATTATAGATGCTTCATCATTGCTACTACAGTTAGCACTGTCAACACTGACATTAAATTCCTGCTTCACAAAATTAATGGCTAAACTATAAAGACTCACTCTGGACAAGGAAGAAAGGTTGTGAAATAGTGTTTAGATGGTCAAATCCTTGTAACTACAGGCCTCATACCACCTTCATTTTCAGCATTACCAACTTAAAAAGCATCAAGCCCATGGCGAAGTCTGCTTCTGTTCTGCTCAATGCGTCCATGTGAAGGCATCTTCCAGCTGCCTTGACTGCAGTGAAATCCAAACACAGGCTTAAAGATCCCGCGGTTGTGTTGCATTGAACTGAGATGAACTCGTGGTTTGCTGTTCTGAGCTCAGCTGCTCATCTCTCCTCACCCTTTTCACCGTAAACTGTGAGTAACCATGTTCAGAGCAGTGCAGAGCAATTGTCTATCTCACTTTCAAAGCATGGGTTTGTTGGGGTTTCTGCTTAATCATTACCATTGGCTTCCATTTAATCTCTGAACTCAGTCACAGTTGCTCTTACACATGCTCCATTACTGCTCCATTGCCTTTGCTGTCTTGCCTTGACCTTCCCCATAACATGGCTGGTTTTTGGTGCTTTGCAAAGAAATTTGGGTTGTTGTTTTCTCTTTCTAATGCAATGAGCTATCTATTTCTAGTGTACCTAAGATTTTTTTCTCTTTTTCCTTCTTTTTTTTCTCAGCATTTAGGCAGCCTGATACATATTTCACTGTCTTTATGCAGTAAAAGCACTTAATAAAAATGTATAGAGGAGGTAATAAATCAGATCATTAAAAATGAAGAAATTAGTAATGCACAACTTTATCTCTATTCTAGAAATTTCAGGCATGAAGTATGAAACTATTAAATCCAAGCATTCTACCTGTCACATAACCAAATATTTAAAGTTAATTTGTCACATAATAAGATATTTGACTTGACTAAGAAATTTCTGTAAAGTAACCTGGTCCTGATCTAGCCACCGCTGAAGCTGATGCAAGGTTTTCTAGCAATACAATGTAAGGGCGATCAATTCCTAATTATCACCATACACATAAAAATGGATGGCTGAATCTGGGGCAATGAGAATTCAATAGGAAGGTTTTGAATGACATCTCAGCTTCTAACTTCCGGGAATTTCAGCGGCATTCAGCATTTCTTTAAAAGAAAATTGGATTTAACAGGAGATAAGCAGCTGCAGATAGTGTTACTTGTCTAAATGATTCCTCTCTCCATCTCTTCTTCAGAAAGGAGCCATTGAGATGCAGGAAAGGAAGGCAAAATTCCAGAATGATGACTCCAAAAGCAGTTTATTTAGATGTTGAAAATTGACTTTGTTTTCTTGCAGAAACCAAATGTGTTAGTTTAGTTTGATACAGTGTATTGACAAAGGGTGGGTTGTTTTCCCTTTTTATCTAAACGTGGTTGTGGACATGCAGAAAAAATAATCTGTCCTGAGAGCAAACAATGATCCAGATTCACTGTTTGCTTGGAATGGCTGACCTTGCTAAGAAGACCTACCTACACAGATGGCTGTGCTTCCAGAAGTAGTTAGGGAAAGCTGGAAAGTGACTTAACGCCTGTGCTGGCAGTTGGAAGGCTTTTTGTTCACACTCTGATCCAGAAGCTGTGCAGCCTTGGTAGGCGAGCCTGGGGAAGTCTACTCTGCAGAGCCTGGCCCACATCTCCTACCACTGAAGTTCTTCTGAGAGGAAACAATATTCTCTCTCTCCAGCGGAAGTAAGAAAAGGAACAATGAGACAAAATCATGCCCCCTGTAGCGGCAGAGACTGGCTCAGCACAGCACCTGGGCAGGTGGGAGCTGAGCCCGTGGTCACCCTGTCCATGGGGCTGGAGCTTTCACGTTCAACCCCGTTTTCTCATGATGGACACTGTGTTTCCTTCTCTGGTTGGCATGAGAAAGCTGTGAGGCTGTGACACAGAAATCACCTTGTAGCTTGCTATTAAGAGAGCTTAGCAAATTGGCCACTGCTAAAATAAGAGATATGAAAGTGCCATCTGCAGTTCAGTCACATGGGGCAAATCTCACAGGCCTTACGCAGTCAGAACACCCATGGAGCGCACCCGGCAGGGGCTGACCCGCAGGATAATAGGGATGAATGCTGAATGAATCGGAAGTAACACCTGGCCTTTGTCTGGAAAATTACCATTTTTTTAGGCCAATCTTCAAAGCTGAACATTTCTTTAGGACTCTGGAGCCATTGAGGAGGCAGACAAAAGGAAGAGAGTCATGGAGAGACGTGTAAAAGCTGTAGACCCAGCAGAAAGGGCGGGAGGGTATGCAGGAAGGCTGAGGGAAACAGAGTTAAAACCTCGGTATAAAATTCTAGTTCTCCCTGTGCAGATCAGTTTTTCCAAGGGTGAGAGAAAAATGAATTTCCCAATGCATTTAAGTGATTTCATTACACAATTACGTGCTTGCCTAAACTTTAGCCACATACTGTCACCCTCCTCGGAAGTAATCAGGTTTTGGTCTGTGTTTTGCAACACGTGCTTAGTTGAAACATTAAATTCCTTCAAGTCTATGTGTGCAAAGAGACACATTTGTCAAAACTCTGCACTGTTTCTCATTCTAGATGTAGGGAACACATCTTTTCTGGAAGAGGAAGGTAGGGGAAGAATGCTTTATCTTTAGAAACATCCATCATACATTTACTACATGTATCTAAGTAAGAGAAAATGCCACTCTTCTACATTAACACCCAAGTTTCCAAACAGATGCTCAACTCGTTATACTCAAGTGCAAAAGAAACCATTGTGCAGCTCGGCTGGAGGGGTCTTTGCAGAATACTTGGCAGTTGCATTCTCACAGATATCTTGCTCTAGTCTAAGACTGAGCATAAAATATGACTAGGCTGAAGTTGAAGTTGGTAGAACTACTCAAATGCTTAAAATTTCACACTTTCTCAAATGCTTACTTTTCTGGAGTAAGACTGTCGTGAATTGGGCCTGCAACTTCTTGGACTTTTTTGGGGTGATCGAGCTATAAAAATTAGAATGCCATCTTTTCAGAGACTTAACAGTCACAAACTGCAAGCTGATCATCAGCCTAATTGCATGTCATCCTTTTCTAAATCAGATTAGTCACAAAGTATTATCAATTGAGCCCTAAAATCCTGACATATTTTGAAAATATACAAGTTTTTATGAAGTTTATCCTGAAGGCCCAATAAAAAAACCAAACATGCCAGATTTTAATGTATCTAGTGACACTGCCTAACAGCTAAGAGAAAACATCAGAAAGAATTTCTGTGTAAAGTTACAATCTTTTCAAGAACAAGTCATTTAGCTGACCTACAGCGCTGGAATTTGCTATCATTGCCAGAAGCCACCTTCAATGTTTTTGCCTTGTTTTGTCTTCGCTAACTCACAGCTCTGTGCCAGCTATTAGAATTTTGAATAAATTATGCAGTTTTGATTTGCGTAGGCAGGGAAAAATCCTTCTAATCTGCTAGTGGCATCAGATCTACCCAGCCTGAGTTTTTCTGTGCAGTTTAGCGTGAGCTCTAGGGGTTACATCAGCCTCCGGGTTGGGCCATTAGTCTTAGAAAACCTCTACAAGCATTTCATGGACAACAGGGTGCAACTGTCCCAGGAGTGCAAGCCTGTGTGTAGGTATTTGCTTAACCGTGTACAATATTCATAAGTTTAGTGCAAAGCAAGGAGCTTTGGTCTGTTAGCATTCTACTGACATGCCACATTAAATCAGGCAGCTTCTTCAGCACTTTCTGTGTGGTGTTGTAATCCTACTGCATGTTACACGTCTGCAGAGATACTTCTTGAGACACAAAGTGCATAGTATGTCCTAGTACATAACAGGTCCAGGTGTATAATATGTCTCGGCTGAACAAATAATTTCTGGTTTATGTTTCTGTTCATCTGTCTCCTCTACTTTCAGAATTGATTTTTTCCAACTATTAGTGTCTCAGTCCATAATTAAATGAACAAAGCTCTCTATTTCTTTTCCAGGCACCTGTTTCCTGGTTTGAAATGTAGGATAAGTGATAGAGTATACTTTTTTCCTGAGGGGAAAATCCTTTACTCCTAGAGCACAAATATGGTTGTTTATATTTGCCTCGTGCCAGAATTTAACAGTTATGTCCTAGTTATCTATCTGATATTCTGTATTTATTAGAATTTTTAGTACAGTATGTGGCATTATAATCAATGCACTATTGACGAAAGCACTTAGATCACACGGTATTTATCTAATTTACTACACTGAGTCTCTTCCAGTAAACTTAATATAAACACTGTGCTTCCCCGGCACATTCAGATAACTTATTCAGAAAGGGCATATGGATTGTCACAAGCCTTTCTGCAAACTGTTGATCATTAACCTGTTCTCTGCTGCAAACCTAGCTTGCTACCCATGTCGGGCAGTAACTTGCAAAGTTTGGCTATAGTAATACAGCATTTTTGATGTCTGCAAAAGTCATAACACAAGAAGCATTTTATTGTAACCTGCAGGCACCATAAATACTAAGTCTCCAACATTATTATAACCAGTTATATCAAAGGCAATCTCATTGTCACTCTCTTGCACATAGGATTCTCCCATTAGTAAGCAGTCTTATATTACAGCCATAAAACACTGTTAAGCATTTTAGCTTTGCCAGAATAGCTGCAGCTGTGTCACATTTGTATTTCCTTATTTTATGTGTGCCAGTTATCTAGATTAAAGCTGGAATAGCATAGTGCTCCACTAGATGACAGGCTTGGTTTAAAGCCAGACCACTTAGTGCTGCTTATCAAATAATTTTCAGCTACATACAGTAGCATAATTCAAATACCTGAGAAGACTCTAAATTATCAGGCAAGCTATGAGAGTTCATTTCTTTTCTGGATGGAAGATTAAAACATTCCCTTCATAAATACATGGAGTCTCCCTACTCAGAGGCATCAGTGAAATAATCTGATTTCATTTTTTGTACTCAGTTTAAATGAATGTGTGACCCTCTTGGTTTTGAACATACACAATCTTACCCAGTCATCTGGGGTCCAAGATGGAAAACATGTCAAATCAGTGGCCCATGAACTTCAGAAAGTCCTCCTTTCAAGAGCTCATTTTTCTGTTCTTTGTTCTTATGATCATTTAGTTTGTTTGCTTGGTCGTGGTTTCTAAGCTGCTAATGACTGATTCAATTCCAGCTGATGGGTTGCCCTAAGGCAGCTATACATTAACTTGCAACCCCATTAGACACCAGCTCACCTTGAGTTAAAGTGGGACAACCTGTGCTCGTAGATCACCACGTGTATTTGCAGGAAGAGTGTAATCACACTGATTCAGTCATATCCTTGAGAGATCCTCCCGAGAGGCCCTGGGGGGAGTTATTCCTGTATGCTACAGAGTGTTTAGACTGGTATCACAACTGGCTTTCTGGGTAGGTTGCTACAGGAAGAGAAACCTGACTTCACCATCCAATGGCATTACCCTGTCTAAGGAATTTCTTTAAAGCAAGATTACTTTTTTTGCACTAGAAAAGTGAGTGAAATAAATTATGTGGAAGGTAGATTGGAACTATGCTCTGAACCTACAGATTTGTCTGTTGCTGCTGTGGAAAAAAGTTAAGAACTCCATCCTGTACAGAGAAACAGGCCAACAGACTTACTGCATCATTGCCACCTCTGTCACAGCTTGGGATGTATGTAGTCACCCAAGTTGTGCTTACAGCTGATTTGCACATTGAGGAATGATAGTTCACTTCTGTTAACTTCAGAAAGAGAGAGACAAGGCTCATTGCCTGGCCCTACTGAGCAAGAGGGAGAAAAAACAGGCTGCTCTCTTGCTTTGCTGACATCATGAAAGAGAAATCTGAGTTAGCAACTCCACACCTCTTCACTCTTTCTGAGCAAAATACCTCTTCTACAATCTGTAGTCTGATAAACAGGCTATAAAAAAACAGCAAAACCAGCTAGCATTTAGTAAGACTCCATAAATGAATCGAGTTTAGAAATGCCAGGTAACTTGAACATCTGTAGCAATAACGTTAAAGCTGAAACCTTCCTGTGATAAAAGCAAAGAATAGAAATGTGTCCTGATAGAAAGGTTAAAGAGCTAATGGTACAATGTTTTCAAAATCTGTTTCATTCATTATTCTCTTCTCAAAAAAAACTACAAAAAACCCAAAAACCATCCAAACCATTATCATCTGCCCTTTAGGCTTATGTTGTCTGCATTTATATTTTAATGTCTATTAAAAATGTCTTTCACCTTTCCCTTAACAATATCTGTCAGTGTTTTAACATTATAGGGCCTGATTGTTCACTTTCTGAAGTCCGTGGAAATTCTCCCACTGATATCAGTGACAGCAGAATCTGGCCTCTAATTTTTAGAGGATTGAATCCATCCTTAGAACAGCATATGCTCTGCTCTCCACTTTCTTTGATGACTTCTAACATTCGTTTGATGTGGACTCCAAAAAAGACATTTTCGTCTTTGGATATATGTATTTTAAAAGATGAAAAACATCGAATAGCAGAGTAGGAACATTTTATGTTTCAGGCCATAATCCTATTTAAACCAGAGCTTGATAATAGCTGTTAGATGAAAGAGAAGAAAATGTAGAAGAATAAAAATGTTGGGCAAACAAAATGAATGACAGCTAAACAGACACTCTTCAAACCCATGGAAATACCATACTGTTTATATCATGAGCGTAGGCACACATGATACGCACTGACATAGCATAAAAATGTCACTTATACCCTGGTGTCTGTCTATGATTATGAGCAGGATATGCAAGCAGAGGTCTTGTTTCGAGCATTTAGCTTCTGCTTTTTTGCTGAGCGGTTAAGGAAAATGCACATGAGGGTAAACATCATGTATAAGTACAGAAGTCCGGTGCTTTGGCGTGATGATGGTGGAGGGAGGGGTAGAGACATGTCACGGTTAGATTCATTTAGGATTCACTCCATCAGCACTGTGATGAGAATAAACTCTGAGGAAGTCTATATTAAAAAATAAGTCGTGTCTAGAGAATTGTGGAAGATGCTTGGCAATCCTGAAAGATGCTGAGTAGCAACAGCTCTGATTGACTTCACGTAATATAGTTGATGGAACAGTCAATGGAATGTTATCACATTGTTTAACAGAGTATGTTGGAAAGATGCTCCAATATTACAATGACACGTACAGAGTAAAAGCTGGGAGAGAATAGAATAGAACAGAATAGAGTATATAGGAGTAATGAATTTTCCTTTCGGAGGCTGGGATTATGCCCACATCTCTGAACTGACTTGAATTTCCTTTTTTTTTTTCTATTTTAGTGATTGTTATCAAATATTCTTTAAGAGCTGTGACATCTGTTAAATGTAATTACTTTCTCTTCCATGTGTAAATCAAGGTCTTTCTTTAAAAAAGAGGCAGTTTATACTTAAATTAACTACTTTTATCTGCAAATTGTAAGTTAAGGTGTATGTAAAACCTGTGGCTATACTAAAGGCTCAGTTGTGCCTCCTAGGCACAGCATTAATTAAAGGGTGATGTGGATGTGTAGCACTCTGAGGGGAACTCTGGAAGGGATTATACCTTAGAGAAGCGCAATGCCTCCAGTGCATCCCACAGCACGTAAGTAAAATGCACACGCTGTGCACCACCCGCGTTTATGTTGCTCAGCATCTCTGCGGGCCCATCTTCTTCCCACACCTCCTCATCCACTTTGCTGAGGCTCACACCCAAGGGCCGCTGCAATGATGCAGTCCTGGCACTCCTGACCAATTTCTGTCTGCCCAGGGAGAGATGGTGCTGACATCCTTATAATTGCTGATAACTATTCGGAGGCCAGACACAACCTGGCCGAGGATAAATAGAAATTGCTCAGTGTCATTCCCTACATGTAGTTTCCCTTTTTACTCAATGACAGGTCTGAGAGTGAGCATGATGCTTTACAGTTTCTTACATCTTACCTGAGCCCATCCTATGTAGCTGATTGTGAATAAATCTACACCCAGTGTCTGATTTTTCTCTCCTTGATATTTTTCATCGGGGATCATTTTTCCCTGGGGTACCTCACTTGACACCAATGAAGTTTTAGACGTGATTTACTCCTGTGCAAATAAGATCAGCATCAGACCCATAGACCTTTGTTTTAAAATATTGACAGTATCCAAAGGATATATTCAAATCTTTATGTAAACAATGCCAGAGATTAATGTAATGCATGTTTAAGGGTTTTTCAAGGCTCTGTTACTGACTGGATTAAACGTACATTTTGGTAATATATTATTGTTATTGTACATCCAATAGATCAAATTCTGCCCAGGGTGAATTTTTTATGACCAAGTAATAGACCACTGAAAATAGGATTTATTATAGAAATGCCAAGACACTCTTATTTATAGTATAATAGTATAAATTGCTGCTATAATGAATACTCTTCAGTTATCAAATCATCAGTCTTTTATGTTAACACTGACAAATGATCCCGTAGGCAGTATGATATTACTAATGTAATGTATTAACTTTCAATTTTAAATTTGAGTTTTGGATCTGGAACAACTGTACATTATATGGTGAAGTTCAAGTAGAACTTGTGACCTGAATTTGCATATCCATGCAGCAAAATGTGCAACATGAAAACATTATCACTCTCAGTCCACAATCGAACACAGATGTGTAGATTGCATGGACTCAGAGGAAACTCTTACCAAAGAATGTCTGAAAGGAAAATACAAAAACAATGCAAAAATTTCTTGGTAAGCCATCATCATTATTGGTCTCAAAAGAAAGCAGGTCAGTTACTAAGAGTTGATGAAAATAATAAAAAAACTAAATAGAAGCATAGAATGAATTATTTTTTTTTAATTCAGCTGTTGAGCATTCCTTCCTTACCAGCAGATGTTTGTCTCACAAGAAGCTATTCGCTGTTACTATACAAGAAACAACATTTAATTATGTATATTTAATCTGGAAAAAGTGCAGAACTAAGGTCCTTTGTAGAGGTTCTACATTTGTATAAAGTAAAATAAAATAAGCAGGCAGGATTAAGAAAATGTTATAAAAGTAAGATTTGCAAGAAGTATTTATTTGAACAATACAATTGGCAAGTCTCATAATATAAGAAATATACACTTAGCAACTTTTCATAGCTTACATCTGTACTACTCAGTAGATACATTTTTTATCCTCAGTTCTGTCCCAAATTTCAGTACTAGAAATCCAAATAACTTGCATCATTATTAGTCTCAGAATGAGCAAGTGCCCAGTACTATTTAATTTCATAGATTTTATGTTTCTAATTAATTCATAATTTTAACTGCTGTCTTAATATATCAAGAATTGATTGGAAAATAGTGAAAATGTTCTATTTGTCTTTCTGGACAGTTGGATGTATTTATTTTACTTAAGAGAAATGTAGCACATTCTTTCCAGCAGCCAATTATGCATGGTCATTGTTGGTCCCAATACACTATAGAGATTTTAAAGGAAGCTAAATAGATTAGACAGTCAATTGGAAAAGCAGTAATTATAATGGGATGAGGTAAGGATTTCTCCTATGTCTTTCTTCAGTCATTTACTAACAAGGTATACTCAGCACAAGAAACATTCTTCCACCATGGAGAAACTCATAGTTCCCTGCTCTTGACTTACTCTCCCACTGTCATGAGTCAACTAGAGAAGCTGACTGGCTGATCAAACTTAGGAGAGCTGGCTATCACCCCTAGACCATGCTACAGCATGGAAAAATTCGTGCTGGATCTCAATCAACATGTCTTCCTTGTCTGTCTGTCCACTCCCATCCAGTTAGTGTAGTCTCTTTACTTCAGAAATTCCTGCACTTGAACACACAGCTTTATCCCAGGCGAAGATTCCAGTGCTTTTACATTCGCCACCTGAAAAACATTAGATATTAAAATATATAGCCAAGCAGACATTTCTGCAGTCCTTTCTACTCACATTTGGCCAGCAGCATATCTGTAATTTTATTAACACAACCCTATATTGGGGTTCACAGCAAAGTACCAATTGTACTCTTAATAGACAGTAAAAGTAGGTGTTTGCATCTATCTGCCTTTGGTTTTCCCTAGTAGATAGCAACTCTTTAGCACATAGATTGACAAATAGTCTTCTAAAGTGTGATACCCTTCAGGTCCCCGTGGGATTATCCTCTCTTTATCTAGTCTAAATGAACTCTACGACTACAGAATGCAGCAACATAAAGTTCAGTTCAGCAGCCCTCGTCTCATCAAATGTTTTGCCAAAATTAAATCTTAGGTGTCTGATGCTATGAAAATTAATAATCTAGAATTACCCAGGGCACAATAAAAGCCTGAAACATTCCCTAAGACCCATTTTATCTGTGACAGAATTTGTCACCAAGGCTTCACTTTAAGATAGAAATTTTGATCTAGGTACAAAATATAATTCATCAATGATTTACACCTGGAGGTGCAACAGTATCTGCTATCCCAAATCCAGAGGCCAAGTCAAAAATCATTCTAAGAATCAGATGCTAAATTGGTGGTTATGATGTAAAGGCCTCAAACAGCTGCTCATGCTCAGATCACACTTGATCCCAAGCCCACTGAAGTCACTTTGAATCTTTCCTTTGACGTCAGTGGGCTTCAGATGAGATCCTGAGCATTTTTTAAAAAACCTCAGGCAAATCAAAACCATTTCCTTTGGAATAAGACTGTTCACACCCCTTGGCAAAGACTATTTCCTTTCCAAATACAGCTTTCGTACCAGAGTCACGTCAGCTGAATTTCTATTTTTACCAAAAGCTGCATTTTTGAAAGAAGCAGGAAGCATATTTTTTACATATATTTCATCTGTTAGCAGCTATGATGTTTTTGTTCAAACTTCCGAAAATATCCCCAGCTGGGCAGGTCAAACCTACAACCAAAAACATTTTAGAAAGTTATGGCCATTTAAAAAAACCCTTTCTTTTTAAATGGAAACTTCTTGAAGATTCAACAATAACAGCCACCATATTTTATGGAATGAGGGGCTGTCCCTACACATTGCCTCCAGTTAGTCTCATAAAATGTATAACCCTATACAAATGTTATAACTTGTATAACAGAACTAATATAGCATTAATTCTTATACAGAATATTGCACTAAATACTATATAAATCAATTTAGAAATGCTTCCAAAATGCAAAGTAAATTATAAGTTATAGATCTGTGGTCCACATGCCAAGCACCATTTCTGTATAACAATTTCCTGAAAGTGCTGGGGGAAATTCTTGGATAATTTTATCCATGGAAAGCAATCTTTGTGCCAACCAAGAGAAGAGTCAAGTGTTCCCCTTTTACTGAGGACTGTGAGAGCCGTGAATGTGTGTTTGCTGCCTGGCAAGAACAAGGGTGAAAAGACATGTTCAGAGATACCACGTTTATACGTAGAAGAGGCCAAGCAGAGTACACTGATTTGAATCTCTTTCTCTGTGTAAGTAGGTCTCCCCATAAGTTTCGCACAGGCACATCATTGGTTGTGGAAATTACATGGGAGACATTCTGTCCCTTGCTGAATGCCACATAAGCAGCCATTCCTCCAGCTGCAAGAAATGTCAGTCTTGCTGCTGAATGTGTTCCTGCAGGGATGCCATGGGATGCCATGAATGATATAGCCTCCTGAAACAGTGTTTGAGATTGAATTTGATCCATATATTTTATGTACAGTTTTCTCCCTTGCACCTAAGTACTCATTTCATCTTTTCTACGTTGTTTCATCTGCCAAACTTAACTGTTAAGACTAGTGTGTGCCAGTGTTTTAGTATAGCATTTTTTCAAGAGATAAGAGTATATAAGGTCTTTTTGCTTCTTGACCTTCTTCACCTTTTTATGGTGATGAAGAAACTATCCCAATTAGACTGGGTGAGTTACCACAGAAAACAAATAATTTCTACTCAACAATGGACATGACAACCCCACCTCAGGGATTGCCATTTCCTGTTTAATGTGTGATTGCAACTTCACTCTGGGAAACAGCATTGTCTAAATGTTGCTTCCTGAAGAATCTCCATCACTTGTGAGAGCATCTGTCTAAAATAGATGCATGAGGTGATTTTCATCTGCAGCATCCTACCGTTATTTTCTGAGTATTCTGAAAAGATGTATGTCCCAGGGGCTCCAGATCTGTCACTGATTTTGATACAGGAGCAAAAGCATATGTTTTGCAGAGGAAGAATGTAGATCTTATGGGATAACTTACGATGCACAGTAGCCTTGAGTAGAAGTTAAGTAATTGAGATAAAGTCAGAAGATGATTCCCTAGAGTCTGTTGTTAGAGGAATAGTCCAAGCTATATACTAGACAATCCTGGAATAAGATAAAGCAGAAGAATTGACTACAGAAAGACAATCTACAAAACCTCTCCCAGAATGAAAACAGCAGCTAAGCCAGACTGAAAACCATTGTCCTTGCTACTGCTTCTGGACTGTATCACTTTCTTCTGTGGTCAGAGGAAAATTTGTTGTCCAAAACAGGCTTATTCTAGCACTTTAAACAGAGCCAGTAGAAGGGACAGAGATGACTAGATTGCCATAATACATGAAATTACCCCCAAAATATGTACTGTGCCTCACATGAAAAACAAGCAGACCAGGAAGTATAAAATAAGCCTGGAAGACAGTGCAGGGGGTCACAAGTTTTTTGGTGTGAGGGTCTTGGTGGCCTCAGCTGATGTCAATTTAATGAGACAAATGATTAAACCAGAGGCAGAAAAAATAATGTGGTATTATTCCCTGAGGTGTCAATATCTCATCAGACACATTTTTTTTTGAGCTAAGAAAAAACAACAACAAAAAAAGAGTTGTGGGGGGAAGCCAAAAAAAGCCAACTAAAAATCCCAAAACCAGAAACACCACAGTTCCTCTGAGTAAGAATTTAACCAACTGGTTGCCTGGCTTTATTATGTGTGTTTAATCCCACAAAAAATAACTGATTTACTTATCCAGCTAATTGGGACCCTGTTTGTATCATGTCAGTTCAGGAATCCTCAAGAAAAAGGCTACAAATACACACAAAAAGAGAAGGAAAAACGGCAGTCATCCTGTGGTTTTTAGAATTTCCCTAGCGGATACCAGATTCCCAGTTCTAATTCATTTCTTAAACAGCACTGATGAACGTCAAAGTACAGCATGAAGCATGCTGAGTGCCAATTATACACCTCAAAAGTAAATGTTACCTTCATGGAATGTCTTCAGAAATGCTAAATGAAATCAAGGCCAAGATGCCCAAATGCTCCCTCAAAAATGTGGACTCTTTCTTTACTGAAAACAATTGCCTCATTAAAATACAAGTTGTTAATGTACAGCACTACCTTACTTGATGAAAAATTGTTTTAGAAATGTGTTCGAGCATGTATGGATATTACTACTCTTTGCAAGATATCAGGAAAGTGTCAAATAATTAATTTTAGTACTTTTCTATTGGATTTTAACAAGCCATCTTTAGAGACAGGAAACCTTTTCCCAACACAGCTCATGTTTCAAAGGACAAACATAGTACAAATAATTGGTGCGTGCTGAAGTTGGAGGAGCATGAGTGGTTTTATTAAAAATGTAGTCTTTAAAAGCTGTGCAAACTCTCTGTAGCTAAATACTAGTTCAAAATGTTATGTCTTTGATATTATTTAGCAAAAAATCATGGCAACAACCATTTTTGATTCCCAGTGCAAGGAAACAAACCTAGCAACTTGGCCATAAACTAAGTCAAATGAGTAATGAAAAAGGAAATAGTCATAATGAGTGGCCTTTCATTTCAGTTGTACATCCTCCCTAACCTTCATGCCACTGCTCATGTACCCTGTCACATATACTTTACTTCCTACAAGTATATCCAATATTCAGTGAACTAGCTATGGCAGGTGAATGAAAGTATTGAAGTACCTTCTATAGTTGCCATCAGACTTGGTGTTACTTTAACGGGAAGACTCTCACAGAAAAATTGCTATGCTATGGTAGATACAGCAATACACTACCTAGGGTCATATCTATCAAATATATAGAACTCTGTGTGTATGTTTTATTAAGCCTTTGCATTAAGCTGCCAACAAACAATGGTTTGTGCCCTTTACTCCATAGGATATTGATTAGCTAATGTTTTACCTAGTTCTCCAAGATTGCAAGTAATTCTGTTTGTTTTCTAAGAAATGAACTAGAATAGGCCATTCCTAAGGAAATGAACATAAACTAAGGTTGGTAAACTGTGCTAAGCGTCTTTTATTATTATTTAGATCCTAGTCTTGGTGCACTACAACTGAGTGTTTCTAAATGTAGGAGATGCTTCAATACTGAAGCACATCACAAACATTCATGCTCAAATCTTCACTGACAGCATAAAGTCTAATTTGCAAGGTCAAATAATTTTTAAAAAGGCTTTATTTTATTGTGTAATAGAAAAGAACACTATGATTTCTCTTTGTCAGAATTACGAAAAGTTTTTAACTTGCTCTACATTGCTAAATGTCTTTCTCTCACTGCTTTTTCATTTTTCTTGATTTTTTCCATAACATTTCTTTATTTATCTCTCTCTTTCAACCCATGACCATAATTCCTTTCCTTACTATAACGGATTTCTCTATTTTTCTTTTTTTTCTTTTTCAATAGTTCTGTCCATCATGATTTTATCATTTACTTTATAAAAGGATGGGGGATGAAACAATAGCTGAGCTTAACTGTAAATCCCATGGTCTAAATTCCTTCAACGAGTAATTAAGACCTTTCCTTTTAAATAAGCACCTATGAATAATACCTTTTAATTAGAATAGCTCTATTATGTTATTACTCCTTTCTGTTGTGAAAAATAGCACAAAAGCAGCCCTTATCTGCCAGCCCTTAGCTTACGTGCTACACGCACCCAGTGCCAAAAGAGATAAGGAAAGGAATCAACAGCTGAGATTACAGGGCAAGTGCAATAATAGCTGTGAGCCCCACTAAAGACAATATTTAGATTTAAAGGAAAACATTTGAATGTAAAAGGTTTTTTATATATTTCTGCTTGATTAAGCAGTCATTATGCCTGCTGAGGGCTCTTATACATCTCAGAGTCAGGTGTGGTTGATCAAATATGGGAAGAAGCAGGATTAGTCAAACCTATAAACCTCTACATCAAGATAGGTAGCAGCCGCAGAAGTACTGAAGATAAAACACAGAAATCACACAACAGGGAGGCAATGCACAGTAAAATGTGAGGAGCTCTGAAGTGTATGTTCTTCTCTTCACCCTCTTTTTTTTTCTTTTGTTTTTGCATGCTTTTAATAATTTCTAAAATAATTGAGAACTACCAGTTAATGCTGAATCCACAAAAATGGCAGCAGTTCCTACATGACTTAGAACATGTGGGATGATAAGGGTTGCTCTAGGACAGACTTCTGTGGTGGGTTTTGTTACCATAAGACCTAATGGTTTACTTTTTTCCAGGAATTCTTACATTGTGGACTACAAGTCATTAGTCATTCCTTGTGGCTCAATATCACCTTCAGTGTGATACAAACCACAAATGTGAGTCACTAACTATCTTTCCTTTGCTTCACCCAGTATTTTTACTTTTTTATTATTTTAAATTTTTATTACTTGTTTTATCAGATGCACAAAAAGCAAACTTCATTCTTTATGGATACCTGAATGCTATGTACATTATTTATTTTTTGTTGCTGTTTCAATTTTTCTGTAACACAGAATTATCTGCTCTGTGGTGCCATAATGGCTCTTGCTGTTTTACAGTAAATTACCAGTAACAGGACAGTCAGAATGTCAGGAAAACTTGTTTTCGAAGTTGTACTAAAAAGAATTCTTCAGCTCAGACTTAATAGAAGAGCCTTGTACCTAGATAACATCAGCATTTTTAGCTATTAGCAAATTCAAGAAATTTTCTTTTAGTATAGTGGTACTAGAGAAGTACAGACTACTGTTAGATTTCAGGTTACTTGGTTGAAACTGCAGTACATGGAACTTTTCACAAACTGCAGTGCACTCAGCCCATGGGAAAAGCTGATTTAATACAGTTTTGGGGATCACTGCTGTCAGAAACAAATATTTTCAAATGTGTCTTTAAAGTCCTCTTATTTCTTATGACTGTTTTACCTTTCCTCACACCAAGAATACCAAGAAGAGCTGATACACTCTTTTGTAGTCAGAATCAATTCAGGGAATGTACACAATATTTCTACATTATAATCCAACAACAATTCCCCAAAATTATCTGCATGCATGAAGAGCTCCAGATTTACCTACATTAGTTCCTGTGAGCCTAAATAAAGAATCCACATCGGTACTTCCATATTTCTGCCCGAGATTTCCCAGACACAAATACGTGTTCACATATCCTTAAAATATTTGAGGTATGCACAGTAAATCCATTATTTTCATAACATGTCAGATATACTTGTGAATGTGCAGAGGAACTGGACACCACATGCTAGGTAGCTGTTAATGCCTCCAGGAAAGTACAGACACACTGTGAGTGTCAGAAGCCCCTGGCAGCACAACCCAGCCTTTTCTGGAGTTGTCAGAATTAAGGCAGCACCACTGTCCCACAGGACTGGAAACATGCTCTTCCCAGCACAGTGCTCACTTCCCACATGCTTACACAGACTGCCATACTCCTGGGAAAACAATCCCAGGATTTTGGGTCTGAAGACCAGCAGTAAAACCCCTGGGGAGCTGGAAAGCCCCTGGTAATGTGCACACATGTGCAGCCTTCCAGCAATTTCCAGAATAAGGTGAGAATCTGGCCCAGCCACTTTTTCTCTCAAGAGAAGACTTTGATCTTTGGAATTGGGTGTTACTTTAGATCAGTAAACGGAACTGACAAAGGGTAGAACACCCATTAGCGTGTTAAGCCAACAGAAACAAGCAAAGAAAAAATATCTGCATCTATACACAATCAGTCTGTGGAAAGATAATATTTATAACAGATGTTCAGTTTCTTGTTCATTTTCTGCAGTTCCACATTTGAGGAGACAAGAACTTCTTTGGTAATGTTACTGTACATTAGAAAGCATGTTACTGTACATTTGAAAGCATATTACTGTACATAGAAAACATGTATGCACTTTAAAAAGTGGTGGGGAAATAGAAAAGGAAAAGGAAAAAAGAAAAAAAAAGAAAAAGAAAAAGAAGAAAAAGAAAAAGAAAAAGAAAAAAGAAAAAGAAAAAGAAAAAGAAAAAAGAAAAAGAAAAAGAAAAAGAAAAAAGAAAAAGAAAAAGAAAAAGAAAAAAGAAAAAGAAAAAGAAAAAGAAAAAAGAAAAAGAAAAAGAAAAAGAAAAAAGAAAAAGAAAAAGAAAAAGAAAAAAGAAAAAGAAAAAGAAAAAGAAAAAAGAAAAAGAAAAAGAAAAAGAAAAAGAAAAAGAAAAAGAAAAAGAAAAAGAAAAAGAAAAAGAAAAAGAAAAAGAAAAAGAAAGAAAAACTTAGGTAAGATTAAAGTACTGGAATTGGCTGGTTTTTCATGTCTGTATGTGAATGTTGCTGGTACGTTTCTTTAACGTGGGCTCAGTGACATGTACAGACAATGAGGCACTGAGCTCAGCATCAGGGAACAGGGGAAGCAGCTGATCCAGGGATGAAACAAATTCAGGGAGATCTCAGGATGGCAGGAGGGAGCGTGTCAGGAACAGGGATCTTACATCGTAGGAAGTATATTTTGTTCTTTCATGAGACTTCTACATTATAATCAAAAAAACAGGATGTTAGGCACAGAAGGTTTATTTGCTGCTCTTTCAGCCCTTCAAAAATAAGTCAGATTCCAATAGTAATAAAAATTTCAAAAAAAACCCTATGTCCCTCATTCTTGTTGGACAACTCTAGTAAAAGTGTATGAAAAACGTAACATATCTTCCCTGTGTTAATATACAGTATAAAGAAATAGCTCTAGAGCTCAGGACACGAATGGAGCTTTAGATTAGCTGTCAACAATGTCATATCCATGTTAATAATGCCCTATTCATGCCTGGGGCTGACAGTCTTTCTTATTTTTATTCACAAATTCCATTTAATAACAGCAATAAGTCACTCCAGACAGTGCATTTCTAAGGGATTTTTGCACTTCTCAGGTGGTTTAAGTCACTTGACCTTTGGCCTCATGCCTTAAAAACTCCCTAAGAGATGTGCTAAATTGCCCAGAAATACATTGCCTGTCATGTCTTGTTGCTTAATTAAGGGCCAACCTAGATGGCCTATAAGGACTGCCCTTAAGTAATTACTAATTGATCTCCTACTCAAGAAAAATGAATAAATTCCACAGCAGCCACACTGTCACATGGCATTTACTCAAATTCATATTCCTCCAATGGAGACTGAAAAGCACACAGCAAACGGGCGGATTGAGGGCAGAAATATCTTTAGAGCGGCGAAGCTTTGCTCCCAGAGTTTGTCATGTCTTACTGGCTGTAGCCACTGCTTTCAACCCTCTATTTACATTGAGACAAAATACGTTGCTTGAAAACAAGAGCTTTTAGAAACTAAGAAACAGATTTTTCTGTCTGGATTTACCTACTTTAAAATATATTTAATCTATATGATAAATTGTCACCCGATGAAAGCAAAATAATTATAGCCTACTAAAACAGCCGGAGGAAATACATTTCAAAGGTCTTTTCTGAAGAAACGAGGTAGGATTTAAGTTGGCACAGGAGAGGTTCTTGCAGCTTTTGTTACCCAAATTGTTTATCAGAGTGGATGAAACATACTTCCTGGACTTTAGCATTTTCTGTCTAAATCTCAAAACAGCCCAAAAAAGTGCCGATATCTTCTGGTTTTATAAGATGATGAGAATATTCTGGACTGAATCAAAAAATCTTGAATGTTTCCAATTACGAGCAATATGAATACAATGCCTGTAAGAAATATATGGATGACAGTATTTATTAACCTCCTACTACCCTCTTATGCTGTCCAAGTTGTTTTTACAGACTGACTTCTAGCATCTACATTACTAGCTTACACATGTTAAAATTAGCTGGAGTAAAAAGGACCCACTTCAGAAACATTTCTCTTGGACACACTAGATGAAATCAGGACTCGTTGGAGCCAAAGATAACATTTCCATTAACTGCAGTGAGGCCAAGATTTTAGTCTGGTAGACAGAATTAGCACAAAATTTGGGAACCACTCTGATACATGATAATATATGGTACAGGGGGATAAGCCAATTTTTTTGGCACCTTGTACAAAAAGCTACAGTGTTTCCATGCTTGGCTGATGCTTTACGCAGGGGTCCCCCTACTCTTCTGGAGACACAATAGATGAAGAAGAGCATTTACACTGATGACAGAGATACAGGGAATCTGAACTCTGGGAAGACACTCTGATCACTGCAGTCGTACTAACACCAATGGCAGAACGCCAGGAACCATTTAAGACACCTGTCTCTGTTATTAAATGCTTAGCTGCTTTATTTTCCATAACTTCAAATATGTTAAATGTCACAGAGTTTGTGTGTGTAAATCTGTAAGTATTAGGGATAGCTGGGACCTGTCACATAAATAGATCTTCTTGTCATTACAATTATTTAACTGATTGCTACTATTTGATCTCAACATACCGTACTAATTGTTTTTAAAAATCAGGAGATTGATAAATGAAATGAATACACATTCCCTAAGCCTGTTTGAAACAAGATATATAGTGAGCTATGAAGGGCTGCTTGCTCCTACCTGGATAAAACCAAAGGACTGAAAAGCACAGTCAAATCTCTTTCAATCAGTCCTCTGGGTACTTTGTGTAAAAATTACATGCTGTCCTATTTCTGCAGTTGACGCAGTTCTGGAATAATATGTTTGATTAAGCTGGCTATCAACAAGATGTGTAAACATGCAATGTAAGCTATTTTTTTTGTGATATAATATTTTTATGTTTACTTATGGGCACCACACTTCCAGTGTTGTTTGTGTTTCTTCATAACCTTGGAGCTCAACTAGGCATTTATCATGTTAACATCAGCTTAACCAAACATCAATATTCATGCATCATTTTGGTGTAGCAGGAAAACATATTCCTTTAAAAATAAGGGAATTGTAATGCTGATAATTCCAATTCCCGGATGTGCCTAGTTTCTTTGCTGTCATCATGTTCTGCAGTGATTTTTGTGTTTTTCTATAACATTTTTCTCCCTACACATGTAGGTTTTATATCCTCTTCATGCTGGTATAGCATGAAGTCTTATGTGGAATTTAGAGGATCTGAACTAAATGTAGCTAAAAGGAACTTTTGGATGAACTGCCTGGGATTTGTTCAGATCTGTTAAAGTAATGGGGGAAAGCACAAAAGGATAAAGAAAAGAAAGGCCTTAATCTTTGTTCCATGAGTGATAAAGCAGCATCACATGGGTGAAAATTGGCCTGACCTTCACCCATATGATGCTGCTTCTGCCTCAGCCACTCTTTCTTTGCTCTGATTAAGTGAAGATAGCCTCTTTCTCTGCAAGGAAAAGTCAAAGAACAAAAAGAAAAAAAAAACCTGTCTTAACTATAAAAGGTTTATTTTTTTAATCACAGTTGGGCTCATACAAGCCAGTTTCTAATCTTATTTTTTTTAACTAAAAAAGTGCCTTTTTAGAATTCCTTTGGTTCATTTTTTTTATCACCCCCCCTCGAACCTTAGGGCCTAGATCTTAACTTGCTTCCCTTGGATGTGCTTTGTTGCTCATCTTCACTTTTACATGATAGCTGTTTGACTTAAATGGGTTGTTCGCAAAAGGATTGCCCCTTGGGGAATGGAAAAACTGGAGGGAGGGAGAGGAAAAGCAGTACTCAGCTGACTTAAATGGTATGTACAGTATATCTATTGGCAGGGTATTGCCAATGCTCTGAGGAAACTGTTCAGTGCTCAGTCTTTACCACTGGGTGCCATACACTGAGACATAGGTTTATGTATCAAGTTATTCATGTTCATATAGACAAGACAACTTTACTGCTATGCTGTTGTCAAACAGCTCCTCTGACTAGTATTTTTAACAGCATGATATTTAAAATGTGATAAGGCTGCAATAATGCATTCTCTGGATACTTAACATTCTTGGAGAGCTGGTAACGTCTTCAAAGTCTACAAAGGGGGCCCATTGAAATTACCCTCTTTTTTAATGGGTACTATGTAACTAATTTTTGGTCACACTGTTTCAACAGGATCAAAATGTCTTTTTAATTGGACATCAATTTACTAAAAATCACTTAAATTTATGGTTCTGTAGGTGTATGTATGAATTTATGTACATATCTGGCTGAGACACAGTGAATTATTGGCTAAGTCCACAGTCTAGCTTCAATTTCCACTGGTCATTTTTTCATTTGGGAGCTAAGAATACATGATACTGTGCAACATAATGGAATGTCACTGTAATGTGTAATATCTGTTATTATATTACATATTTGAGGTAAGGAATGAGGAAAGACCTCCCTAGATTACTTTCAAAACACTCACATCTGATATATTTTAGCTGGAAAATCTCTACATATTCCTTAGACATGCTATATTACAAAATGGCAAATTACGTAATAAGCTCACAGTAGTTTCTAAAATAGAAATCAGACATATTGATCCTAGCACGCTCTGTGTAAGTCCATTGTGACTACTGCTGATTAATTAGTGTTGGAAACAACAAACAACAATTTAGAAATTTTGCAGCAGCTATGATTTATAAGAACATGCTTAAAATAATATTGCTTCTAATTTTGATATGTGAATACACTGACACTAATAATATCTCTTCCTCTTTGGCAGTGGTTTCAGAACCATTAGCATGAGCTGTTTTCTGGCCTGAAGAGGCATTATCTAGCTATATGTCCTTACATGCACAGCTGAATCATTTGATTGTCTTTTAATCATATAACTGAGATTCATAAGACCTAGATTTTGAGTGTGTAATAATACTGGTCACACCATCTAAGAATATGTTTCTATTTGTTTCCCCAAGCAAATTTCACCATTGTGCCCACAGAGAGTACCACACAAAATGTTGTGGTTGTAAATATGTTCAACAACAGTTAGAATTTGGACTCTGATTCAAAGCCCATTTAAGTCAATGAAAAGACTCCTATTGACTGCAGTGTGCTTTGGCCCCAGCACTTGATTCTTTATTTAGAACTTCTCATGATTATTCAGTGGAAGAGGCAATACTATGAGCTCTGGGTGTTGCAGTCCTCTTGCTAAAAATAAAACTAAATCTCTAAGGAAAGATTTTTTTAAAAATTATATTTTGTATAGCAAGTTTAAATTACTCTGCTTTTTAATACATGTGTACATCAACACACACATTTATGAACATTATAGGGAATCATACATGCTTGCATAATACGTATACACACATTCACACACCTCCTCAAATCATATTAAGAATTTGAGATGTAAACCTCTAGGGATTGATGTACTGGCAGAAACAGGGTTGTCCAGCAGCATCCATGGTGCTGCATGGTTTCTGGGACATCCACGTAGGACTGGGAAATATGACAGAGGGTCTGTAAGAGTCATATTTTCTTCTAAATTGGCAGTCGGAGGCCTGGTGGCATCCCTAGGATTTGCCAGTTGGCAGCAGGGTCCTGATTTGAGGGAACTGAAGGGAACCCTTAAACTCAGTAGTTAATTACCAAAAATGGATTATCAAGATTCCATATATTTTCTCCATAGTCATCTTACAGAATTGTTTTTAAGCTCAGAATTCGACAAAGCAACTGGTTTTAATTTTGTGGCTTGAATCATTAACAAGAGGACAACATTCATGATGGCATATAAAATATTGACGCAACACGCTAAATTTAAAAAGATGGAACATACTGAAAACCACACTAAAAAACAAGAATATGTTTTTATTTAAACCACCAAGAATACTTTTAAAGTAATTTTTTGGCTGAATTGTCTGGTTCTCTCAGTGTTTCTCAATACTACAATGCAGGTTTCACATGCCCATAAAGGCTTGCATTGGGCATACGTGGTACCACCCTCACCAGTAAGGAGGGGAGGTAGTCTGGTAACTTCAACTTCTGGTTAGTAGCAATCGACAGGGTTAATCTGAAGCCTTCCTCACCATTAGAAGATAATGAGGACCAGTACTTTTGTTTATTTAAATGAATCCGAACCAGCCATCATATCTTACTGAAAATGCACGTTTATACATATTAAATTGCCCCGCATACAGCATGTTTTGTATGATTTCTTCAGTTCATGGCAGCTGCCTCAAACTAGCTTGAAAGGCTCTATTATGGTCTATTGGGTCAAAAAAAAAAAGTGGTTTTTTTTCTTAACTGCCGGAGTACTTAGTTACAGTGAATTGGTAACACAATATCCACACCATAATATGCATATTGTGCATGACAAAAGGCGAATAATTTGTAATCCCCATTTAAAATAAAAGCATAAATACCTACTGTATTCAGCACATCTTAAATGTTCTACCAGTACATATTTAGAAGATACTGTACTTTGTTTAAGCAACTTAGTGAACAGAGGTAAGATTTACAGCTCTTTCTGAATTTTTGTTTATTCCCACTTCATTATTAACATGCAATCATTATTGAAATGTAGCTTAGGAAATTTACAAGTGAAAATCTACATGCAAGTAACAGTAATGAAGGGAAGAGAATCTATGTTAAGGCTAATCATCTGCAATCTTGCAGTCCGACATAAATTCAGATGGGAAGGATGTCTCATCCTCCTTCAAGGGCCCATTTCTGGCTCTGTCATTCACACCAGGAGTCCCTTCTCCTTGGAGAAGACAAGAACAAATTGAGGAATAATGCAAGACTCTAAGAGTGTTCAGAAGTTATGATTATTTAATTGCTGTACCTCTGTTGCACAAACTCAGTCCTTCTAACTTTTGATAACCTATTTTCTATAGTACTTCCTTACCTAAGATACTCGTTATCTTTTTTGCAAGAGAAGAGAAGTTCATTAGGCAAGGGGAAGATTTGGCAGGGGAAGAAGAAACCTGCCAGATGTGGATAATGTCAGTGGCTGCTGTACTGTACAACCACTGTCCTCCCTGTCCTTCACGCAGTCCTT
Source organism: Apaloderma vittatum (assembly GCF_000703405.1). Lineage (NCBI taxonomy): Eukaryota > Metazoa > Chordata > Aves > Trogoniformes > Trogonidae > Apaloderma > Apaloderma vittatum. The sequence goes on along the minus strand of NW_009703863.1, from coordinate 44,337 downwards.
ATTTGCCAGAGATTTATTTACTCTGCCTGCTGTTTCTCACAGATTTTTGTTGATAACATATATAAGTATGCTTCCTTCTTTTATATTTGTTTAGCGATCCATATGTAGTATGCATAATATGTGGACCTGCATTAATTTGCAAAGCCTGAAGATATTGTTCATTATGTTTTAAGTGCCAGAACAGATAAAAATTATTCCCAGAAGGCTGCATGTTTAAACTAGCAAAGAAAAATGACTGACATCTACCATAAGTACTTTTGTCAAAGCTTTGGCATGTTATCAGTTTGCAAAACTATTCTAATGAACAGTGTCCATACTCACCAGATGTGCTATCAAGAATATGCCAGATACTTGTAAAATTCTGCTGCAGTCCTAATGCCAAATGTGTAAAATACAAACAAGTTAGGCTACAAATTCTGCTAGATTAATTTGGTTGGATAAAGATTTGAGCCTAAAGGGTCAAAGAATATAAATAATTCTAGGCAGGAGCCTACCCTCTTGGCTAGTTTCAGAAAATGTGGATTATTTTCTCTGTCTCTCAAACACAAAATTGTTTTGTGTAAATTTGCAACTTCAACACTGATACAGCAGAAGTAGAGAATGCTTAATTAAAATAAGGCTTTATCTCCGTATCTGAGGAAATAATAATAAAAAAATTGAATATTCTTGTTTGTTTATCCTTTTATTCCCAGATGCTCATTCCTAGCTCATAAACATTATTGTTTACAGAGGGTACAAGAAAAAGAACTAAAACAAAATCTGTCACAAATACATTTGAGGGAGGATTTAATTTTTTCAGACTCTTGAGACACCAAGAGCTTAGCAGAGGTCTTTAACAATGGCTTTTACTCTCTGTTTGGAAAGAAATATCTGCAGAGAGTTTGCTCATTGCATTGTAGACCTGCACTTGGGGTGAGTTCTGATAGTCATCTACTCTGACTATCCAAAGCCAGCAAAGACACAGGTAGAGGTTATTGGTGGATGTCATCTTGGTCTAGGTTTCTCCTCTGAATTTTTTCGGTATTCAAAGTAGGGAGTCTTTTTCCCCAGCCATTTATTAAGACATTCAGAAATGCACTTATGAATTTCTAAGGTTCTAAATATCAAACGTTAAGTAAATTATTTTAATTAACTAATTAATATCAAATAATTGTTAAAGTTTAGAGCTTTTAGGGGGCTGTGTTCTTGTTGGGACAAATATGTTAGAACATCATGCTTTTGTTTGTTTCAGGAAGCAGGTAACACATATCTGCAGATTCAGTTAAGAGCTATTATACAAGTTGGAGTTGTTTTTATTTAATTTCCTTGAGAATGTACTTCAAAAATCTGAAAAACTTAATTTGATTACTATCAGTTTTTTATCAACCTCCCACCAATCATTCAAACACAGATTTTAGATACCTGCTTGAAAGGTCTTGAAAATTGGCCTGAGAAACTATATCTGTTTATTTAGTGATATTTATTTGCAGTGATTGCTCCCACATTGTCCCTCACAAAGTAACCTAGATAAGATCGCTTTTTTGTTGTGGAGACTATTCCACCTGTCATAATACTGGTTAAAAGGGGTCCCTATTCCATCTCTGGACTTTGGAATATTCCCTGCTGATGTGGAGCTAGGATACGAACTCCACTGCTGTAGATGTCTAAAAGCACTACTTGTGCATTGTACTAAAATATGTACTACCCATGATTTCAGGTGTGCCCAGATATTAGCTCAGTTGGTTGAGTGTGGTGCTGATTCGATTCCCGTTCAGTCCCCATGTGTTGCCTGATCTAGTTGAGAGAGGTCCCTGCCCATGACAGGGAGGTTGGATTATATGATCCCTAAGGTCCCTTCCAGCCTAGGCCATTCTATGATTCTACGATTCACAGGTAGGTGGAGCAATTATTGTTTGGTTTATCTCTCCCCATTTGTCCCTGCCATGGGAGGGAGATCGTTCCTTATGGCTCAGGTGGCTCAATGACAGTTCTTCTTCCATCAACTTCACTTTCCACTAGCTCCTTCTCAAAGTTACTATGCATTCAGGTGGAGCAGTATTTTCAGAATGTAAGTGAATCAAAAACCTAGAGTTTATTAGGATGAGTTTCAAAATTACAAACACAGAGGTTGGTATATACGCATGCTAACCATTTCTAGTTATGCATGAAGTTAATTTACAGAAGAAGATTTACATTATTTTAATGGCATTCTCTACAAATAAGATACAATTATTTCAGTTTGGTTTTGAAGCCTTTTTATGTTTTGATTGTTTTGAGCTATGTATTAATTTGCTTTATCAATAATAAGAAAAATTAATGGAGCTCTTATTAAGGTTAAAAGCACCTCAGAGAAGTCATCACTTGTCAGCTTTTGTTTTATTGCTATGATTACAACAAAGTTGCATTGTTATCACTGGCAAAATACTTACTGCCTTTCCCCTGACAGGTTTCAGGTTGCTTTCCTGCTCTTGCTCCTGGAGAGGAGCCTTTGGAATCTGTCCTTCAGAGCTACATGGAAGAACTTGTCAGAGCAGCACAGAGGTAGGAATGGTATCTGTGTGTCCTCCATGCCTGGCACATCTAGGACACCTTCCTAGGGCCTCTTCCTCAGCCCCTGAGTACAAAGGCACTTGCACACTGTGCCAAGTCCCCAGGACAGCTCTGTAAGACACCCATCTCCTGCCACACATTGCAGCTCTCCTTCCCCTAGCATGGGGCATCACCCACTCTGACTGTCCTTGGCCTCAGCTCTTCCTGACCTCCGCTGGACTCAACTCACTGGCCTAAAACAGTTGAATAAATCTCACATTTTTTCCTGTCAGAGGTCTAATCCTTCAGATTTCACAAAGATGATTTTCCTGATGAGTTCAGCTGAAGTTATACCTGAAAACAAATGGCAGAATAATATGCATTTGAAATATAAGTGTACAGCAGAATCAGAATGTATGGATAGTGAGAAGAGAATGAATGGAAAATGGTGACAGAGCAAAAATATCCCAACATCTTCAGCCTTTTCATTTTAGAGTGTTTGTTAAGCAATGAGGAGGGTACCTCTTTGGTTAATGCAATTCTGCAATAACTCTTTAGAAAGGAGAAAGGTTCATTTCACAGCTGTATCAACAATATCAACTCCCTTAAAAAAATAGCAGCTGACTTGACATGTCAAGCATCACATATTTGACCATGAAAGCAAAGTATAAGCCATGCTGACCAATCACACAGACTTGGAACGATGCCACTGAAAAGTTTGTCTGTAAAGCAATGGCTGCCTTACTTCATGGATTCTAGGAGGGCTTGCTGAGATTTAGCAACAATGCAGAACTACCACATTCCTGGTTGATATTTCTTTTCTTGTTACATGAGATCCATGCATGAAGTGAAAAAGAGCAAATGAACATCAGGTTTACATCACCACTGATATGTGAATGATTGATCACCCATTAAATCACAGACAGAGCTGGTAACAGCACAGGGGTAGCGTTAAAGTAAAATGTTTGATGTTCTTTACTCTAATTAAACATGGAAATAATATGATGCAGTCTGTATTGTAAATGTTATTGCAGATTATAGACCTAGAGTAGAGGTGTTATGCCACCTTTATAGCTTCCAGTTCCTGGAGACTGTGACTTAGAGATGCCTCAGGGCTGCCCTAAATTACACCAGTTGGTAATGACTCCCAAAGGGATGCTATGCATCCAGTGGTTGCTGGAGTGTAAAGTACTTTGGTTGTGCCAGCAGCCCATCATTTCACAACGGAGGCTGAGAGCAGCTGGCATAGTGCTTGGAGAAAATCCCCAAGTAGTGGTTTAAGACATTTTTCTAACACTTCTTGTCATGACAGTGATATAAAATAAAGGCCAGATTTCACAAACACACAGGAGCTTTTTCTTTTGTATTTAAGCATCTGCAGTCATGGGTTGATAAACTTGAAGATGAGGGTTTCTGTATAATTTCAGAGCAGGTACCAACCTAATAGTGTTTCAACTTGGCAATATTCCAGTTCTCTGTCCTGGCCCCAGTTCCCTGCCCAGTAACACTCCCTGTGCAATGCAGCACCACTGGCTGTCAAAGGTTTACTCCTGGTTTACATCTGTGTTAGTAAAGGAGAACTAGTTTCCCCCTTGCACATGCATATTTTTCAGCTGAGACTTGTGTTCCACCCTTCACTGAAGCTGCCAAAGATACCAGTTGAGCTTGCATGTATAGATCTTTTGAGTACATGTATATGCAGACCATTCAAAAGCTCAGTCAATTCAGGCAAAGTGAGTGATGTATGTACTGTGTTTTTCTGTACAGTGTGTGCATGGGCCGGCCATTCTTACACAAATATCTCAAAAACTCAGCTATGAAATTATTACTTAATATTGCCAACTTAGGGCATTTGGTTTTGATGCATCTTTAGCATGCTCTTAAGTGAACATCCTGAATAAAATAACTGACTGCTGGCAGCAAAAACTCATGACTTTCAAACTAAGCTAATACTGTCCAAAACTCAACAGATTACAGTACTTTCAAACCTCTGAGGCAACAAGCCACCACTTAGATCTTACTAAAAGTTCTATGGTGCCCTTGTGCTCATGGGTGACTTCAGTCATCCTGATACTAGTTGAGAAGAGCATATAGCCAAGTATAACCAGTTCAAAACCTCCTTGCAGCTCATTGATCACAACTTTCTGCTGCAGGTAGAAGAGAGGTGCGATGCTGGACCTTGTGTTAAGCAAAGAAGGTCTGATCGTGGATGTTACAACTGGGGACAGTCTTGGCTGTAGAGACCATGACATGCTAGAGTTTGCTGATAATAAGAAACTGGGAGAGGTGGGTGACACGCCAGAAGGCTGTGCTGCTATCCAATGAGATCTGGACAGGCTGAAGAGCTGGGCAAAGGGGAACCTCCTTGAGTTCAATAAGGACAAGTGTAGAGTCCTGCATCTGGGGAGGAATAACACCAGGCACCAGTAGAGATTAGGGGTCATCCTGCTGGAAGGCAGCCCCATGGAGAAAGACCTTGGAGTCCTAGTAGACAGTAAGCTGCCAATGGGACAGTAACATGCCCTTGTGGCCAAGAAGGCCAATGGGATCCTGGAGTGCATTAAGAAAAACTTGTCCAGCAGGTCTAGGGAGGTTCTCCTCCCCCTCTACTCTGCCCTGTTGAGACCACACCTCAAATATTGTGTCCAGTTTTGGGCTCCTCAGTTCAGGAGAGACAGGGATCTGCTGGGGAGAGTCCAACGGAGAGCTATGAGGATGATCAAGGGAACATCTCTTATATAAAGATAGACTGAGAGAACTAGGGCTGTTTAGTCTTGAGGAGAGGAGGCTGAAAGGAGACCTTATTAATGTATATAAATACCTGAGGAGTGAGTGTCAGCGGAAGGTGTCAGACACTTTGCACTGGTGGCCAGTAATAGGACAAGAAATAACGGGTTTAAGCTAGAACATGGGAAGTTCCACCTCAATATGAGGAGAAACTTTCTTACTGTGAGGGTGACAGAGCACTGGCACAGGCTGCCCAGAGAGGTTGAGGAGTCTCCTTCTCTGGAGACTTTCAAAACCCGCCTGGACACATTCCTGTGTGGCCTGCCCCAGGTAATATTAGATGATCTCTAGAGGTCCCTTCCAGCCTCTAACATTCTAAGGTTGATTTTATGATTCTATGAAACATAGAGAAGAAAGGGGAAAAATAAAGTAACTGACATGAGATATACACAGTGAGGAAAAGTGCAAACCCTCTGGGCATCTACACAAAGGATTTAAATTTACATGGAGGAAATTATCAGTTCTCCACTAAAGATATATTTAAAAAAAAAAAAAAAGTCCATGAGCCCAAAAACATCAAAGAGAAAGATGATTTTGTAGCTGGGTGAAATATTGCTGGATGTGAATTCATAAAGGACTGACTTTCAGTGGAGAAAGTTGAATGTGTATGCAAGGACAGAACTGTGACTTTCTTAAAGGGAAGTAAAAGATACCAGCCCCTTCTCCTCCACAGTCTCTCCTTTGAGCTGCTGCTGTCTAGAAGATCTGCATAGGGTGACACAGGGTCAAACGGAGGGTGAGTGGGTAGATAGACAGATAGATATGTAGATCAGATAAATAGGAAAAAGAAGCTAATGCGTCATTTTGTGTGTTCCCTGACAGCACGTCCTTCTGTGAAAAGGGAAGAGAGATGGTCCAGCACTTCTGTCCTCTTCTTGGAAGGTTCAGAAAGTTGTGAGGAAACTTCTTTAATGTCCTGTACATATTCACACATGATGAATTTCCAAAACAAATTCAGAAAATCATAGAATTAATCATAATAAAGTGGTCAGAAAGGGGGATTATCTGGCCCATCATTTTGCCTGAAGGCAGGACTGCCTTCAACTAAGTAAATTCTGATAGCCTTATGTCACTCTATCTTTTTGATTATGAAATATTTTTTAGCAGAAGTAGCACCTGTTGCTATCCTCTAAGCAACCCGTTCCAGTGCTCAGCTACTACATCTGCAGCTAGAATTAATATAAGCCAAGTACTGGAGGTCCATCACAGCCTTAATATACTTCCTTCTTTCACTAGATAATTTTTGGAGTTTGGAAAGAAGCCTAATTAAAATCAAACGGCTTATACCCTTACATATCAATGGTTCCAGGCCAAAATTTCTTTAACTCTGTAAACTTCATGTAATTTCTTGGATGGAAAACATTTTACTCCACGTTTTCACTGAAGATGGACTACAGTACCTGAGGACAGGAAACTCTTCTGCTATAATGTAAAACCAATAGATTTTTGTCTCCTGTGTACTTTTAAGATTTCTTTTTGAAGGCAGAAAGGTAGGGATGGATAAATATGTAATTAGAGAGAGAGAAAGAAGGAACAATAATGAACAAATACCATTATTGTTACCATAGTACTTGAAGGAAGATAAGGTAGAGGTGTAGAAAATGTTATAGTGATGCACTTCACTTAGCACGGGAGTCCATGCAGAGCGAAGAGCTTAATGTGTGCAGCTGAGCTGGGCCTAATGGACTTCAGTTGTTATCTGTGGAAATGGAGTATGTTAGAGGCAGCCTGACTACCGTACACATCTGTGATGGATAGTGAGATTTTCAGCATGCTAGTTACATTTTCTTACTCATGTTGCTGAATTTTCATCCAATAAAAGCCATCACCTGACTGGTCCACTCAACCTCGTATTGGTGAGGGTTTAGTGAGAAGCAGGAGGGAAAAGAGAGTGGGTCTGCAAACATAAAGCTGGGACTCAGGAGTGAGGGAAGCTGCTGAAAGACAGCACCCAAGCAGCACCTACACCTATATATAGGTTTTTATACATGTTTTAATGCATGTATGTATTACTCTCCCAAATAAACAGGGACTACTGTAAATATGTTAGTCTACAAGCTAGCAGAGACCTTGCTCACTCACACTACACTGAGTAAAAACCCTTTTCCACTGTACTGCCAGCTCTAACTGTCCCACACACACTGTAGCACCTCTACAGTCAAACCTGCTTGAGAACAACCCCACCAGTATACCATCAACCCCTTAATCTCTTGCTAGTTTTGCAGACTGATTTAGAGTTAGCATCCCTCAGCACCTTTGTGGCAACTTCTGGAGCTCTGTCCTGCCTAAGAAACCTTAAAAGTGGGTAAGAACATTCCCTATACTTTCTTGCCCCACTACATATGTATATAAAGGCCAAACAGAGTAAAACATCTCTCTGTGGAGGCAAGGAGTTTTAAGGACTTATCTCTTGAAATAAACATACTACATAGAAAGAAGCACTGTAAACCCTACCATAATTAATCACAAACTCATGATTTCTAAAGAAAACAATTATATTCCTGACCTAAATTGAACTAATTTAATAAGAATCTCATTTATTAATTATATGCCTTATAAAGCTCCTGAGGAAGATATGAGTAACTAAGTACAGAAGTTCACAGAGCAAAAACTTATTACCTGTTATTGCTGCTCCTTGCCTATTTTGATGGTTGCATGCTGAGCATATTTACACAAAAAAGTCAGACGTTTCACCGCGATGAGGTGAATCTAACAGAAATGTTGCTGACTTCGTTTTCATTGTACAGTGAAATAGTGCTCTGCAAAGTTCAAGCATGGACAGCTGGATGGAGTGCAAGTCATAAATACCAACTGGTATTCCTCCATAGAGTTGGGACAGAGATGAAGTAGACTGGTAGCTCTGATTTTCAAAATCCTGACAGGTTGCTAAGACTTTGATCAAATATGAAAAGAAATACAATTTTATCACAGAACATTTAGAACAAAAGTATTGCTTACTTTTTTCCCATTTTTTTAATGATGCATTTCGTATCAAACAATATCAGCTTCATCTTAGTTAGGTCAACATTTGACATTCTGAATGCATGAGTGACTTTGTGCAAAGACATACTATTTTTCAATGAAATTCAGTTCTATTTTGTAGATTAATATGGATTCTAAAGATTGAAGTTCTACCAACAAAACTCAAAAAAATGCAGTTTTAATGACATGCAAGCAAATGGAATATCTACAGTAGGTTAAATCCTGACATAGGTGAAAGAGAGAGCAGGAGGCAAATTTGGAGTCTTGGAAGTTAGAGACAACCCTTTTCCAAAAGCACAAGTAAGCTGAATTTAGTTGAACAGGTTGTTTCCTTCAGGAAGGAAGATCTGTGTTTGGAAATGCTCATTTCAGGGTGGTATGTGGGAGGGAACAGGACATAACACAACATTTTGGGGTGATTGTGAGAAAAACTGCCAGTCTATGTAAAGGAAAGATGCTGTTTATTTTTCTAGGAGTCTTCCAAAAGGCTACTTGGAAAGCGCAGTGATTTTTGTCAAAATCTTTGAGGTGGCTCTGATGCTGTCAGAGCATTCCTCTCTCATTTTACACAAAGCTTTTCAACTCCTTCTATTTTAGCAATGCTAACAATAAAAAATCATCAGATATTTTTTGCTATTTAAAATGGCTATTGTTCCACTGTATTTAATCATTAAGGAACCAGAAGGGACACATTTCATTGAAAATGTTCATTTAACCCTCTGTAAACAGTGACCTGAAGCATTTTAACAGGCTCTTCAAACTGTTTGGGCAGAAATAAAGCAACATCTGGTTTGAAGCGTGCTTTCATATTGTATTGTTTATGTTGACAGCTTAAGTTCTTTACTGTGCATTTTTATTTATGACAATTGAATGTAGAACATTTTTGATTCAACAAAGTGCTTTCATTCTACAGCATGGGAATAAAGCAATCAAAGCTGAGGTGGCTTGACCGATTTCATTTAGAAGGTGGATTCTGTCAGGCCTATTAGTGCTAAAGTAGAAGGGAGGGGGAAGGAAAGGATGAAGCAGGTAACTAAGGGATACAAATTAAAAAGGGTCAGAAATCTGGAAAAGAGTGCTGTTGGTACGGACTATATGAGAAATTTCCATGAGTCACTAAAGCCATGGGAAGCAATTGCAGGAATCTGTCCAAACAAAAAGGCAAGAGTTCTACGTAGATGTGTCTTTTCTTTTTATTTCTCTGCTGGGGAACTTGCAAGAAAACATTGATGCTTCAACCCTCTTGTCCCCTAAGCCAATAAAAAATACAAAAATATATGTACATTTTTAAAAGATTTTCATTGTGTTTCGTATATTATTTCAGAGTTAAAACCAAACCCAGTTCTGCCTATTATAAATGTAAAATGAGTAAAAAGCCAAAGTAACTAGGCTTAATTTCCACAATGCAGCATTACAATGCAAAATAAATAACCAGAAATAACACATTGCTGTACCAGTAGTAGCAGAATTGTCCTATGGCTGAGGAAGGCTTATCAGAGCACTGCTTCAGCCAGACATTATCTATATATTAAATTCATGTGTATAAATTTAAAAATAGTCATCCAAAATACATCAACCTGGGTATTAAATATATAAATGAATGAATTAATCATGCCCTTAATGATGATTTTACCATAAATGTAAAAAAGGAACAATGAACTGCTTAAGAGTGAAGTTTATTATTTTACAAAAAAAGTTTAAAGTATGCAAAATACGTAAAAATTTGATTAGAAATGAGTGCAGGAGAATTATTCAGGTTCTAAGGAAATCTGTTTTCTAAACATTCTATGGAGTTTTTAAGGGACAGAAACATGTTTATAAACTCTAATAAGCATTACACATTTCCAAAACATCTCAGGAAGTAATTTATGATTCTGACTTTTCTGTTTAATTTATTATGTCCCATGCTTCTATTTACTGCATAAGGTGCTGATTTTGAAGCTAGACCAGCTAGTTTAATTTAATTTCAGAACTATTTTCCACACATCATCCACTAGGACTGAGGTCCTATAACAGCAAGCAGAAGCCTGCCTAGCCCTAGTGCCTGTTCCCAAGCTATACAATATTTTCTTAAAGACTCTCATTAGACTTTCTGGTTTCAGCCCTGTTCAGCACCTCAGTATCAGCAGTATTCCCATCAAAAGACTATAATACAATTAAAATTTTCTTTCCTGGTGTAATGCTGTTATATATGGTAGCATCTTCAATTTGTGGTTTGACAGAGCTTTTTAGTCAGGGTGAATTAAGCTCTATATGCCTTGTTTGCCTGTTCTCCCCTCAAGACTTCATCTCTCTACTATTTAGTTCCTCTCAGGCTGTTTTTCTTTCATTTGCCTTATTAGTAGGTAGGTCAGTAGCTGATGCCACCTACTGTGGGCATCTAAAGGCTTTTCTTTTGCTACCATTTTTCCTAAAGCTTGAGAAGTTGCCACTTTCTTTAGCAGTGATTCACAAAAGATATTAAAAATCATTTAAATCTCTTCTGATTAAGACAAAACATATATTGCACCTTCCTCTACAGGTAAGTATACATCCTTCTTTATAAGCATGTGTAATCCCTGTGCCTCATCGAGCCTTTTAAGCTGACAAAGGTAACTAAAAATCCAAATGTGTCACAAATATATGACACACATTCATTAACATCTTTCCATTTTCAGAGCTCTTTTCATCTGTAATAGTCTGGTGATTTTTTTTTTTTCTTCCTCTACTCAGAAACCCATGGAAGCTGGGGAAGGTCAATCCTTGGCTGCATTCTTAAGACAGATCTGCCTTGCCTCCCTTGAGCATTTTTCTAAGAATCCAAACAAATAAAGAGGATGAAATTTTACTTCTGGGTCATGCTTAACCATAGAGGAGTATGAGACAGTGTGTACATGCGCATATTTACACATCTCAATAAGAGTAAATGAAGTGTTTTAAGAAAAAGCCGTTAATATGGAGGGCGGGAGGAAGTTAGAATTAAATCTATTCTCAAATAATGAAATGATCAGGCAGATCCTGTATGTGTCCGTTTACCATTCTTGTTTTTAATGCTCTGCTCTTGTTTTATGTTCCCCTTTTGGTCAATCATTGGCTTTGATAATGGTCCCACTAATGCTTTTTCTCTGTTACATCCTTTTCCCTTCCAGCTACTATCTTATAACATCCTCCGAGTTTAAAGTTGAACCTCTCTGGCCTAGCTGGCTTTCTTCCACCCTTGGGCACACCATAGAAATAATACTTTTTGTAGAGATCCTCTGTTACCCTGCTTAGCTTCTGAGTTATTGCCCTGTACCTGTTCCCTTCTAAGCAATATTCTTTAGTCACACAATTTGTTTCTTTGTTTCTATTTCAGCCCATTTTGTCTATTCTTGTACCTACTTTCTGTCAGCTGCCATTGCTCCAGTGCTTGTATTGATATAGAGATATCTATAGAGTATAATGAATAAGCTCTTGCAGTTTTAAGTGTGTATTTTGAGATGCACATCACACATTTGTCTTCTCTGCTGTTTAGAAGGTTATTGGCTCCAAAGAGTTAGTAGTGCTAAATGTATACCAGTATACTGATCTCTGAAGTTCGTAGACTAGTTTCTGAGCTTAAATCACTCATGCAGAATCTGAGGTAAGAAGTCCCCCGATGACAATTTCCAGAAATTTGTTAGCGAGAATAGCTCTACGAACTGAATTTGCTGTTGCTGGAATGACAAGAGACTCCACACCTAACTCATTAGGTCGAATTTTTAGAACAACTGTAGCCTTTTCAAGTCTGTACAATCCCATATCCGCCTCATTTTACTGTTTTACTTGCACTACAAGCTCTGGAAGACAGCTGCACCATTCAGTATAAATGTCCCGTGCTATGTATCCTCTGGAAGGCTTTCACAGTCAAAGCCACGCACTCCTTAGATCAACCACACCTAGCCAAGCAGCTACTCTGCTTCATGACTAAGCCACCTGCAAGAAGCAATGGTTTATGCAGCAAAACCATGTCTACATCACAAAATAGTGCTTCAGACAAAAGTATGCATATTCAAAGCTGTAGTAGTAGGCAAAAACTACATTGTCTGCATGGAAATTGGAAAGGAATATTGAACACCCCTGTGATGAGCACAAATCAATTCCTGTAATAGTTTGTTTCCAAGACACCATTCACTCTGCTGCATTCTCTTTTTCTCCTTCCTAAGTGTAGCTACGCTCAAAATACATGGCTACAGAAACAAAACAATTGCTGGTATACCAGCATAAACAAAATTGAGCCAGCCTGCAGTGGATTTTAGCCAATACATGTTCACAAACATGTAAGATATATTTGGTTACTTGTATCTAAGTATAAATATATGTATAAGCCTATATGCAACCAACTCAGCTGCAATGCAGCAAAATTAAATAGCCTGTCCTGTCCATATGTTCTATTTCTATGCAAACATCAAGTTCTAGGATCTTCTTCATACTTTATGCCTCTCAAGGTTGATTTTTGATCCCTAGTGGCATGTGATAGGACAAGGGGAAATGGTCTTAAGTTGCACCAGAGGAAGTTCAGGTCGGTTATTAGAAATAACTTCTTTACTAAGAGGGTTCTCAGGCATTGGAACAGCCTGCCCAGGATGCTGATTGAGTGTCCATCCCTGGAGGTGTTTAAGAGATGGGTAGATGTTGTGTCGAGGGACGTGGTTTTGTGGCATTGATAGGGCCTGGACAAAGGTTGGACTCGATGATCTTGAAGGTCTCTTCCAACAAAAACTGTCTTGTGATTCTATGAATCTATCTTAAACTTTTTTTTTTTCCTTTATCATCTCTCCTTATAGCATATACAACATTCTCGTCTTTTTTTTTTTTCCAGGGGGCTCCTCTTTCTTTAAGCAATGACTGATCTCCCAGTTACTCACACACACAATTCAGATTTTTCTGTTACTTCCTCACACATCACTTTAATGTTTCTGTTTGAAATGAAATCCAGAATTAAAACTCTCCAAATTGTGAATTAACTTTGACATGTAGATGGTCTCTCATGATGCCTTCACTTTAGAGTCTGTATTTGTAGAACTTTTTCCCTCATACTCCTTTTGAAATTAATTTCCTTAATTTAAAAAAAAAATTTTCTAAAATTATTACATTTGATTTAACAATGAACAGAATATTAATATTTTCAAAAACATTTATGTAATAAAATTATGTCTTTGACTGATTCTGATTTTTCCATGACGCACTTCTTTTGTCTTTTGGAAACCTTGTCTTACGGCTTCCAGCAAAGTGCTTAAATATCTAAATCATTGTTGGTGGTTGGAACTGATGATCCAAAATCGTCATTTAGGGAACTTTTCTCATGAATTCTTAGCACCTTCAGACAGCTTTTCATTTTCAACGTGGTGTTCGTGTGAACAAAAGGCCAATGGTGCTGCTCATGAAGATAGATAAGGAGTTGAACTGAAATACAGAGAATAGAAAAGTTGTGCATCTGATTCACTGTAAAAAGTTAACTCAGTGAAAAAGAAATTTAACTGTTGATCCATAGGTCAATTCTGGCTTATTAGCAGAGACACTAAATACTTGTATGCTGTTTCTACCAGTACAGCAATAATTTGGACAGTAGGTGTTTGCATTTCTCGGTTTTGGAATCTCAATAGCTGCCATTGCCAGATTCAGCCTTCTTGTATTGCCTTTGACACTGGAAAAAATAACAACCACAGCATGCTTAACTTTACTGTCTTATAAACATAAGGGAGAAAATCACCTAAAATTACTTCTGGATTTTCCTTAATAAGCTTAATAATCTCTTAAGAAGTCTTTAGCAAAGCAACCAATAAGAACGAAGGGATTACAAGCTTTAGATTTTAATGAGAATTGGTTGTTTGTGGTATTTCTTGTTCTGCCACAATCCACTGTCAGAAGAATGTGTATTAAGATTTCTGTGCCTAGAATCACAAAATCAAAGTATCGTATTTGTATTACTCATGTAAGCTTTGAATTGAACTAGTCAGATGAACAATTTTAAATGTGCACATTTGATTTTGTTGGCCATTTTTCCCTTTGTTTATAGACAGCACAGATTTTTAGGAAGGAATTCAGTGGCCAGCTGCCCAAATTAAATAATAGTGGAAAGATCAAAGTAGTGCATATTGTGACTTTGGTAGTTATTAGCATTTGTGATACCTTGTTCTCATGGCAGAGCAGAAAGTGGCATAACATCAATCTTGTTTTGTTACAAAAAATAATAAAAAGGGGAACTGGTACAAGTACAGCTGTTTTCATTATAATTCAAGAAAGTAATGTCAGGGTACTCTTCAGGTGCTGTAATGAAAGGACCTTTGAAGAGCTGGTGTATTCTTCTGTTAGCCACAAAGGTACTGTACGCAGTAATTCCTTTTCTTAAGAAATGGCTGTTCCGTTAGACCAACAGGAACTGATCACGAGGGTCCCACTATTGCTGAGATGGGGTCATGTAGAGTGGAAATATGAGCTCTGTAACCCTTGACCCCTTTCCCTCTTTATTTCGATTCCTTTAACAATGCATGGTTGGCAGACAAAAACAATGAAAAGTTCCAATCTCTTTTGTTTGGCTTGGGAAAAACTCGAGCCAGCTCAGTTTTGTTTTTACCTAAAAGTATGTCTGGGTTTCAATTAAAAGGAGCTACTTTAAGTTTGCTAGTCTGTGAAACTTTGAAAAAAGCCATTGTTACCCATCCATGATCTAAGCAACAATGAGATACAGATTCTCACAGTGTGTCACAGTAAAACTACGTCTCGTTTCTAACCGTGAAGGCTAAGAAAGGGTAGACTGCGAGCAAGCTGGATTTTTGAAAAACTACGTACCCGTTCATGTCTACTTATTAAACCATTACTCTAAAACAGGACATAATATTTTAGAAATTCTATGACGAGAAAATACTGGCAAATGGAAGAACCACAAATAGCACAGCTGCAAGCACTGGTGCAACTTGGGAGCTTAGCAGATCACGTACTGCCCATTCAGTATGAAGTTTGATTATCTGAAAAGTCAAAAGTAATTGATTTGGGACTTCAAAAAATTAGAAATTAAATTTATCTTATAAATTATGATTAATGACCCTTAGTTCTGTTCTGCTCAGGGTCTTACACACACAAGCATTCATTTAGCAGGTCTGGACTCATACAGAGACAAATATTTAATATCGTATTTTCTATAAGGTTTCGTAAAACTTCTGTCTTTTAACATCATTATACAACAACTCTGTCTTCTTGAGAATATATCTAGGTATGTGATTTTTCCTCAGCCTCAGCTGGCAAAGAATTTGTCCCTGCTAGCTCACATGCACGACATAGCAAAATTCATCTGTTAGTAATTTCCCGTATAAAATCTATAGTAAAAACACATATTGTAAAATATCTACAGAGAACTTTACCAGCTAACACAGATTTGTCCGGCATAGATTTGTCCAATACAAATTGAATAAAGGGAAGATGTAACCTTATTGAAACATTCATAATTTTTATAAGGTCAGCAGTTAATCTTTGTTCCATTTTGGTGTTTACAATTTACAGCTTTGTGTCAGTCCCCAGGTATATGACCTATGGAAGTAGACGTCTTCCTAAATACAGGTCTCCCTGACAGAGGAGACACTGGAAGACCATTCCTGGGAAAAGCTTATGAATTTAACTTTTGTTTAGAGTACAACAAACTGAACTACCAAGCAGTAGAGTCAGTTTCATGATGTACAGTTACAGTTTTTGAAGGACCACAGCTGAATAATTTCCAACAGTTTGCTATTCCTAGTTTTAATTATGCATTTCCAACAAATATATTTGGCAAATATTCAGCTTTCACTTGTGAGGGATAGCTATGGAAAAACATTCCTCTTTAAATTTTATATTATAAATTCTTCTTTTTCCTTTTTTATTTGCTTATAGGTAACTGTACTTTTGCCTTGTATCATCCTTTAACCCTAATATTAAGAATTCTTATAGAGTTTGATGAACATTTGCAGTTCTTAGTATTTAGTTTGCAGTATCACAGTGTGCGTCCTCAGTTCCACTGATGGAATTTGTAAGATGCAGCTCTGAGGAAGAAGTCACTAAAAAGAAAGGATCAGAGTGAACTACGAGCCCCCTCTGATACAGTTTTTTTACTGGAGTAACAAAAGTTTAATGTACGTACAATTAAAGAGAAAGGTCTGAAATAAGGATTGCTAAACTTCAGATTGCTAGGAGTTAGTTCAATCTAAAGACCAGCCTGGCATTAAAAAAAAAGTGAAAAGTCTTGCTAGGTTCCTTCTGAATAACATAGGGCACAGAACTTGTTGATCATTGTCAACCACTTGACCAGCTGCAGGAAAGAAAGCGATGTTCTTATTAACAATAGAGCTAAATGAAAGAGAAGGTAGTACAGTCCACTTTCTCTGTAGATGTTGAAGGGAAACATTTGCTACCTCTTCCACACAAAACTGATATACAGAAGCAAACAGTACGTCAAATAGGGAATTTACGCCTGTGGGCAGACCCATGGTTCTTGTCCAGATAGATACCATCTAGGAATTAAATTTTTTTATAATATACAATTCTAGATATTATCATATTGATGACACCCAGTCAATAAAGCCCACAGACTCATATCTAGTTGCTATTTTTTTTAATTCATAATTTAAGGAGACTGTAGACCAAATTTTCCTTCTAGATGTGTGCATGACTTCCATTGGGCTTTTATGAAAACTGTGGGTATACCCCTCAAGGTGGAATTTAGCCTGGTATATGGTTTTGATGCACCCTGTATTCCTTTAATGTTAAAAATCTTTAAAATTATTTGGATATAACACATGAAAGGGAAGACAATATCTGAAAAAGGACAGAGAACAATTATGCTCAGTTTCAAGGGTGAATTGCCTTAAGTGAACAGAAATCAGTCACAGGAGGCTGCTTACCTCACTTATTTTTCTAACTGCTGTAGGCAAATAAAGATTAAACCATTCTTTCATCAGGCAGGCCCTCTCCCCAGTATAAAGACGTAATAAATCTAAACCTAAGGCAACTAAGAGATGCACAGATTTTGGGGGGTTGAGTTCTGGCTGTATAATGACATAAAAGTGTAGGGTTAATTTTTATTTTGGTTTTGATTTTTTTCCAGTATATTCAACAGAAATTGAGGTCAAAGATAAACGCCTGAAATGAATGTTTCAAATAATTTGCTGAACAATTCATAAAAGTGTGTTGCATGTCATCTGTTCAAATTGGTATAGAGAAATTCATTGTTGTAAAACATAGCCAGCTAAAGTACAAGATCAGCTTAGTTTCACAATACAAGATCAAATCAGGGCAGATAAAAATAATTTACTCTGCACTGAACCACTGCAACCTTAATCAAATTTAATCCTGTTTGCCTCTTTTAGAAATCTCAAACAAGTTATGGTTCAGAGAGAAGGCAAAAAGTTCAGGTACCCTGGGCTGTCAGGAAAGATTAAAAAGGCTAAATTTTATTTTTATGCACACCTATACAAGTTCATGATTTTGATAATAAGAAGCATGCTTTATCCAACACAAGCTCAGATTTTGTTCTGCAAAACCAAAACTTATGAGCTACTTCCAACCCCAACTCAAAATCACACTGATCCCAGTTTGCTCATAATAGAAATGACAAAAATAAAACCTTTTTCTGAACTCAGGAAAAAGTGTGATTTTGATCGACCTCTGATGAACAGAATAAAAGAGAACAAAGATTCAAACTACCCATAGTCTGAGTTTTAAAAAAGAAAATGTGGCTTTTCTGCCCCTTTCTCGGTACTTTTTATGGTTAGAAAAGTTTTGCTGAATCCCTGTTGTATGTATTTCTGAAACTGGGGCATAGAATGAAGAATGCTTCTGGTGAAAGATTTTATTTACATTTAAAAAGTCAGATCAGTTCATATTTACAGGAAGGAGAGATGGCAACAGGGATGGTGCAGAGTACAGCAGTCACTGCATTAGATAAATCATCAGGTAAGTAGCATACATATAAGTGCTCATGAATTTTACTCTTGTGCAAAGCCACACCTTAATTTTGTTATCATTTCAATTATATATTTCCCAGCTTTCAAAAGGAGAGATAGTATAGACTTTGTGGCACTAATTAACTTCTGAGGTGAGTATGGGTGTTAATAACAGCTGAGTAAAACGGAAGGACTAAGGCAGCACCCAGGAACATTATTCACTACAATTTTTTCTCTTCTTCTAATAAAAATGCAGATGATTCTGCCATAACTTTTTCTTGGAACCTTAAAGAAAAAAAACAGGAAAAAAAACAGGAAAAAAACACAGATGGGACTGGAGACATTCCAAGGAGATCTCCCCAAATACAGGATGGACCTGGAACTAGAGCCCCTGTTCCTGTCTCATTGTGGTGGAGAATTTCCTCCTGAAGGTGGGGATTCCAGAAGCTGTATGAGCTGCAAGAGTTGCACTGGTGGATAGGCAACACTGGTAGACAGGCAGCCCTGCCACAGCAGCTGCTTTGTCTCATGATGCTGTACGCACCACCGTGGCTCCACAGTTCCTGCTGCTACATCTTGCCTTTGTATTTCCAGCTAAACTTTTTTTTTTGCATGAAAACAAAACATTTTGCAATAATCATTGAGCTCAATCTAAAACACACAGCTTACAACAGCTTTTAAAATAAGCCGCAGCATCTCAAACACTGACAGATTCAACACGTCTTTTCATTTTTAATTGGATGACCTCATTTTTCTTGGCTCAGCTCTGATGCTGAACTTACTTTTCACATGTTATTAAACTTTTTTAATATTTAGTTGCTCCAGTTGTATATTGATATCGCTGTTAAAGCCGTAACTGGAACACTGTGTTTAACTCTTCCTGCATGTAGCTTTAGCTTTATTGTGTGCTGTAGTTTACTTCTAATGTCAAGCCTTTCTGCAGTGATTAGAGATTACGGTGTAGATTCTCTTTTGTGAAAAGCACTGCGAACTTAAGCATTCTATACCAAAACCAGCCGAACAAAAAGAAATCAGTGAACTGAAATACTGCTCAGGGTAAGCTAATTTTTCATTGAAAATGACTGGTGTTCAGCTGCCCATATTTGCTAGTATGCTGGTGTCTCCTGAAATCAATTACTGTATTTCATTCACATGGCAGATGAAGATAGCAAATTAGTTCAATTGCAGATGAGAATTCAGAGCCTACTGGAAGCTGATTTGTTTGTCAGCATCCAGGAACTTACAGCACGAAGCACATCTGTCCCAGTCGTCCTCTGTCATGGGGAAATGAACACCAGGATGTGTACGTGTCAGTTTGCTAGCCTGAAAAATGTCCTTTCCTTCTGGGTGGCTCCCATTTCACTTGCCTCCATCTTCGAGTGTTACTTCAAATTTCAAACATTTGCAGATAAATTGACAATACGAAAAGCC
The DNA here is from genome assembly GCF_000703405.1 of Apaloderma vittatum. NCBI lineage: Eukaryota > Metazoa > Chordata > Aves > Trogoniformes > Trogonidae > Apaloderma > Apaloderma vittatum. The sequence continues at coordinate 24,718 of NW_009703863.1, read as the reverse complement.
GTGACATTCCAAAGGCAATGTTCATCGGCTGCAAGAGACTGGCTTCTCGTATGTTTTAAAGCTCAGAAAGAAAAGCAATAAGAAAAAAGAGACTGCCACCCTAGGATGAAGGAATATGGCAGGAATATGCCAGGTTCACCTTTTTACTTAATTGTCAACCATATTGCCCCCTAATTGTGGAAGAGGGGGATCCCCTTTTTGAATTATGCTCTTACTCCTGAGGAAAGCTCCCTCAGCACTGTACAGGAGGTGCAGGAATGTGCTACTTACTGATGTCTGTCTTGATGGGCTACAGGCACAGAGCTGTTGCAGGTGGAAAGGGAAATGCAACTGGCAATTGGAAATGAAGGTTCTTAAACCTTGGTTCCACTTTTAGGAAATGGAAAGCTAACTGTGGAAACACTGAGTGCTAGTAATCTTTGACACCCTCATTATTAGGAGGTTTTTAAATTTTATTCATGTGGCTCGTATTCAACCTGACAAGTCATGTAGCGATTAAAAATTGGAATGCTGCAACAACAGTGTTAGAATTAGGATCAGTGACTGGTTTAACTCTCCCTGACAAGGAAAGCCTGGCAAATGACTCAGTTCCAGCCAGTAGGGAATCTTCAGCCTCACTGCGCACCACCAATACGTCCTGACATGCCTCGTCAAGACAGCCAACATGGGCCTAGCAGATGCCCTCGGAAAGTTTCCTCTTCTTGCCTTTCTTGCTCCTACACAGTTTGTTGCTGGACTCTAGAGCAAGTGTTAGGATGCACCTAATGGGGGCTAGGTGCATGTTTTGAGAACTCACATAAAGCCTGGAGGTAAGGAATTTGGCTTCTGGATGTGTTTGTTTCCTCCTTATCCGTCTGGAGAAACAGAGTTTTTGCAATAACTCAGAAACAAAGGTGGGAGGTTTCAGAGCTCAGATTCTTCTGTGATAAAACTTTATGAGAAGCCACTAGAAGGAATTACCATTGAGCGATTACATGATCACAGAGGACTGAAATTTCCATTACAGTATGTGGGTCCTGCAATGGGTCCAATAGCATTCAGACAGCCTCAGTGATATATTCAGATAATGATTTTGGCTCCCCTGGTATATCTCTCTCTCCTTCTCTCTAATAGCATGCTGCCCTTTCTGCTGTACCATTGCAGGACAGATGTCTTTGACTGATGTGTTTGAAACACGGTGGCTTTATGTTATAATAATGACTGATTTTGGTGTCCTGGGAGAACATCTCTCTTGACACTTGAAATATGAAAAACAAGTGACATTTTGAAATAAACAAGGTCTACAGGTGGCAGAATTAGCACTCAATCTGTCATCCTGCATGCAAGGCAAAACCTCAGCCACCAGAGGATCTAAAACTGAGAGTCCATTGAGGCAAGCAGACAAAAGTTTGAGTTCAATATGAAGAAATTAAAAGGCAAACCTTTCTCTCCCTTTCTCCAAAATTGTCGTAGTTTCTGGGTACATACAGGAAGTAGCATTTCCCTAGGCAGAAGGGTAGGCATGGGAGCAGAGTCTGAAGGGCCACAGCAGAGGTCTTTCATTCCCCAAGTGATACGACGTTGGGTTGCTTGATGGTTCTCATGTGGGCAAAGTGGGCAGTCTATTGAATTTATATGTTTTCTTCATCTCATGCAAAGGTTGCAAGATTTGGATCTAGCCTTCAGGTTTGTAGCTCTGTTACCTTTCTACACCCCTTGGAGGAAGGAGTCCTTCCCTCCCATGCCAACAACAAGATTTTACCACATAGAGCACCAGCAATACTGATGGTCTGCTGGCTAGAATATCTGAAAGTAAGGAAATTACTGTTTTATTGGAGAAAAAATAAACAATTGTTTGAAGGAGTTTTTAGTTCCATTTTTCTGATTTCCAAAATTTACTTATAGACAAGAAAACCTATAATTTTAGTAGAGGACTTCAGTGTACATACACAGTCAACCTCATGTGCCATTCCAGTGTAGACTTTAAATATGCAATTGCAGATACAGTCTGTCTCTGATAAAATACTATTGTGTGCTAGCAGAAGAGATACTAATCAGCTCTTGATTAATATTCATTGTATACATATACGTATTCAGGAAATTAAAAGGTATTTTCAGACAATCAGAGAGCATACAGCACAAAAGACATTCCTAGATAAATTTAACAAGCAGCGGTCAGGTCAATCTCTCAAATTCTGAGTTAGTGAAAGACCAGACACTTCATTTTTCACTCTCCTCAGAGGATTAAGAAAAAACAGGCTGATAGTATCTTGTGATCCCACCCACTCTGGGTGCATGTTTTCTAATTAAAATGGAAATTTGATCAATTATCAAAATGCACTGGCTGATAGAGACGTGCCATTTATCTTCTGTCCAATCCTACATCTTCCTTGGAAGCAAGAGGAGTGTTTTCAGGTTCTGCAACAATTTAGACATTGAAAGTGTCATGATTGTTATTATAGTCACTTCTAAGGACATCATAGTTAGTATTTTAAATGAGCCAAACCAAGCAACTCTCCTGTTCTCCCCCAAGATCCTGCAAAATTAGCTCACACATAAATATATACAAGGAATTATATATAGGGAGACTGGGATATATGACATCAACATAGTTATCTGTAAGTACCCTGGCTTTTGCAGAGGCTAATCGCTTCGTAGAACTATTTGCAAAATCAGGTACTTCTGTGTGAAGTCTCAACGACCATCAAAGTAAATGGACAATTTTCCACAGCACTTTGATCAGGGAAGAAAAATCCATGGCTGAACACATAGCTCCCATTCAGACCAGTGGGACTCTCATGAGGAGCTTCAGGGCGTTGTGCACACTCTGCCCAGTTCTTTATACACTTTGGACACATAACAGACCCCCGTTACAAGCATAGTGAAACTGGAATGCTGAGTAAGGAGCACTAGGCAAGGAAAACATTCACCATTACTGTGTTTTGTGGCAGTCTGCTAAATCAAGGCTCTTCTGTTGATCTGTACTTTTTTTAATTCTGTTTTTCAAAGACCTGGGCTTTCAGAGTAGGCAATGGGTGGACACTGGGGAGGACTGCAAGCTTAACTGCTAGAGATAGTTAGCTACAAATTAGAGAGCCAAAATCCAGAAAATGGCTGCTGCTGGGATAAATTAGGAGGAAAAAGGTCAAACCACAGAGACAAATGAATGCTGAATGCTTATAGAGACACTTTTGGCCAAAGCATTAAACAATAACTGGGGAGACAATAATGGCCACCGCTATGTTAAAATGAGAGAACAAGAGCAGATGAGATGGCTGGGTATGGTGTTGTGTTGTCCTAATCCCTCTCACACTGATTATATACCCGGTTAAAAAACTCTGAGCTCATACACATCAACAGGTCAAATGGCAAAGGCCAGTCTTAATGCACTAAGAAAGCAGACTGGGAAAAGCCAAGGTTAATTTGCTGCCTTCAGTGACAGGAATCTGCTAGTTCCCACCAGTCAGGCCCCAGCAGCTCAGCCTAGGGAAAAAGTAGGTGAGCAAAACAAACACCACACAGAAACATGGCTTGAAATGAAGCAGATGGTTGTTTAGAAGTCTCTGGAAATACAGGACCCGAAATACAGCAGCTGTCTTCTGCCTATTGTGCATTGTCCAAGAGTGCCCTTCAAATGAAAAGTTGTTGGAAGATAAAAAGAGAAACACTAGAAGGCTTAAGAGAAAATTACTTCTATTTTTTCTTACTTATGTTTACTTAATTAAAGACTGTAGGTAACAAAAAAGTGTTGTTACAAGGCACAGGTAACTGCTAAACTGCAGGTCAAGATCATACCTTAGTGGGTCAAAGGCAGTGGGAGTAAGATTATCCAGGCACAGAAAAAACAGTGTCCTCGCTTGCTGGTTTATGGCTTCAGTACATGATATTTTTCCACATTTTAGTCAGCACACTGTTCACTTTTGTTTCCATGTTCAAGTTCCACTTAAATAACTTATTGAAAGTCTTCAAAGTCTAGTCCTATGCCTTAGATCTCAAAGTAAGTAAAAGTGATTGTCCACCTAGGCAGAGTACTAAAGCACTCTTCTATTGCTGTAGCTCTGAGTATTCCTAAGATTAATAAAGATCATTTAAATACACGTTGTTCACAGCAATATTGACCATACTAAAACATACTTGCTCCCCAGACAGGATGTAGATATTCAGCTTTGGGGCAATATATCTGCCTAGGACCACCCTGCTGCAAAGGCTCTCTTACAATGTAAGGTGAAGGGCAACAAGTAAATGTGACTGACTGACCAGAACAGAGAGACATTCCATTTTCTGTACCAAAGACCATGCTGGGGTCATTGAAACATGGCTTCCCACTGCAAATATACAGCTATTTGGGATTGTGCCTAGTGCTTGTACCCTCTGTGAGGGAGCAAGAGCTAACCTAGTCTTATTTGTTTGCAAATCACTGTGGATTTATTCTTATTTAATAAACAGCAGTTTTCCAGAGTTTCACTTGTTCAGGCCAGATCTGCGTGAACAGAGTAGGAATGAGAGGAACAGAAGTCATCTCTGTCTGCGTACCTTTCTTTTTACCTTTTTTTTGTTAAGAGCATACCTTTGTCATCAATGAATTTCAGTTTGGAAAAAATGCAATCTTGATTTGCCACCAAGTTCAGCAGCTGAACTGTGATGGGTGAAATTCTGACTCTCTTGGTATCAAACTAGGATTACAAATACTATTTCATATTTTTACATAAATCTGAAGAAAGGATTACATCAGTCCTTTAGCAATAACTTGGGGCTTATGCTTTTTAAATTTTGAATATTAGTCTGAATCTCCAGAATTAATGGGAATATGTCTGAAAGAAATCTTAAATTAGATTACATTGTTTATTTTTAGATAATTCAAAGATTATTTTTCTATCTGACATTGATCAATAAAGAAAGAGTTAAATATAACTTTGGAAGGTTTTTCAGTCATAACAGTAATCTCTTTATATACCAGTGGGTCAATAGTTCAGTAAAAGAAGGAACTATAACTTGAATAGACACTAATTAAAAGAATCAATTCTTATCCTACTACATATGTCCAGTCATATTAACACATTTCTAGATTTCTTACTCAGTGGACTAGTCAAGATTAAAGGATTTGCTAATATGGATGAACTGAGTATGCTTCCAAACTGACTGAGCAGATTTGTGAACAAATTAGTTCATTTAAAATTGACAGTGAAAGATTGATTTTGCACAGAGTGAGTTACCTAAGGTATTCATCATTTCCTCTGCTTCTATACACAGGACAGAGATCTGCTTCTTTTTCCTTCTGATTGTAATAGGACTGCTTACTGAGCACCTTTATTTTACAGCCGTGATTGCAGCCTGTCATTCTTTTAATTTAGACATATTTTAGCCTCCACAGACCTTCAGAAATAACTTCCTTAAAAGCCTCAGTCTAATGACTCATTACATGAGTTGCTCAATTCAACCACAGTACTTTAAATTATAATGCAAGGGGAAAAATTGCTAATTACACAGAAAAAGATCCAATTACTCCTGAGACCATTTGATTCATTATTCAGATTGTTTTAGGGGGTGGGGGAGGGAGGAAGGGTGTCTCTAAACATGGGGTTATGTATCAATGTACTGTGAATGGTACTTAGATGTCAGATTGTACATCAGTTATCATTATTCAGTGTAATCCAACATATCTGTATTTTCCCCACCAAACAAAATAGCGTTTGCCAGACTGTGATTCATGCATACGTGCCAATGTGCAGTTCTTCAACATTAGTCATTAAATGACGTTGAAAAAAAGGTAAAACCAATTCTTACCTAATACTACCGCATAGTAAGCCACTCAGTTGCCAGGGGTAAATATGTGACCACAAATGCAAAGAGAAGTGACCCACAAGTCACAAATCCCCAAAGACAAGAGTCTCCATGATGAAACATCTGTTGTGTTTGATTTTCTGCTATGTCTGAGCCAGCGAACATCCAGACACTTTGCGTGTCACTTGCACGTGCCCAGGTCCCTCCCATGGTTCAGCGTGATGTTTACAGTTGGATGGGGGTTGAAATCAAAGGAAATGACAAACCTATCAGTGTTGACCTCTCCAAAGCCAAAAATGCTGAGACTTTTCTTATTTCAGCTACCACCATAAAACCATCTGAACTCTTCAGAGGATCGGTCTAAACTTCACTTTTGTGAAGGTTTATCCTACTGCGGACTACTTTTTGCAGCTGTACTAATGTGAAATGGAACAATTTTAAGAGCTTTCAGAGATAACAGTTCTTTCAAAAACTTACTGTCTGCTCAGTCATAGCTCTATTTTCCTATAGCCTTTACTAACTGATTCCACACTGCAATTATTCCCTGACATGTGTTCCTCCACAACAATTTCTCTTTTGCAGTATATCTAGTTTAGTCATCATTAAAATCATCTTGCCTATGATGTGTGAGACAAAGACTCCCATTTTTTGTAGGATATCACTTTCTACTCCAAATTTTCATTTTATGTCTCACAGTAATCAGTTATATTTTTGTCTTCCATTCATGCTTTTTACCTTCTAATTCATTTCCTTTTATTTTGCCTAAATGTCTCAGTATTGTTTGCTATTTCGTATTATATTACAGCTCACTTTCCATTTTCTTAAATTTTGCAGAACTTCTGACAAGAATGTTACTTATAATGAATTACGCAAGAGCAATAAAATGCAAAATATGTAAATGGCATATGATTGTTATCTTGCTGTTAAAGTGAAGCAGCAACAAAATTTGTTCAATGGTTGTTCACATTTTTTATATAGCAGAAGATAAGAGTAAAAAAACTCACTGGACTTTTTTCTGCAGTTGCATGTGAAAGCAAACATGATGAAGACAGTCTCCCTACCTTTAGAGATTTGGCTTTCACAGTTCAATTCTGCCATTTCACAAGCTTGCTGGCTCTGGGGTTATGTGCCCTGGCAAATTGTTGTCTGTCACCTGTTATTGTATTTCCTCACTTATCTGATTGACAAATTCCCTGCCTCATTCATTGATTGTGCACATACACATGAACATCTGATGAATTCAATCAGAGGCCTTCAACACTTTTGGGTAGTTTATCCTGTGGGGGGTTATCTTTAGTCCATTTTTGAGAAGTAATCCATAGCTGTTACTAAATATTTGTTATGTGTCAGAGTCAGCAGTGAGAAAAAAAATACCACCATTAATTTGTGCAATCTGTACATTTCCTTTCCTGATGACCCTGCCATGGTGCTCTACTGGATCACATTGTCTATATGTTACTTGCTACCAGCCAAAATCTGAGACCCAACAGGCAAGTTTTGCAGGAAGGTCTCCCATTTAGTGGGTTTAGCAGCACTCATAACAGTCTCCGCAAACTATACTGCAGTCCACAGTCATAACAGTTCAAGCAGATGCTTAGTGGAGGAAGCCCATCCTCATGTCCAGCCCTGCAGGAAAGGCCATGGGGCTTGCCCAGCCCAGGGGGTTGTATGCTGCACCTAAGTGGCGAGCAGGCAGTGATGTTCATGAGCACAAATGTTTCTGGGAGTCTGCTGTGGAGGTAGTTCCCCTCTTACCTTGCCTGACAGACAGCTCGGGCTGAGCAGAGCTCACATTCCTTAGGTTTCAGCTCTAAAGTGAAGATCAATGCTTGAGAGCAGAGCCACAGGATAGGAAAGGATAGGAGAAAGGGGAGAATTGTGCAGCAATCCCTTGACTCTCCCATGTGCAATGCTTGTTTTCACAATATACCTACTTTTTACGTTAAGAAAGGGAGATCAGTTTATAAGCTAACATTTCTGCATCTACATGAGACTGATTTTTTATACAAAATTTCATTCAGATCACAGTGAACATCAGTCTGAGGACACAACATGTCAATCAGTGGGACGAACAGTGCAAACTGATTTAAATGCTAGTCAATGCCATTCTTAAAGCATCAAATATTCACCCTTCTAACTCATTCTGTTGATCAGGAAGCCTCACTTCATGTACAGCGAAGTAAGAACCTGGTGACTTCTGCTAAAATAGCAACTCTTTTGGCACACCATTTCTTTTGAATTATTCTGCCTAGGGAGCGACCTCGAATTCCCCTGGAACCCTCAAAGCCCTTGACTTTCAGTCTGGCATTTCTCTCGCCTGCGTCAACTCTGCCTCTCCACTGAAATGTTGCTTTATCAGGCCATTAGCCCAACACTGGGCAGCTTTCTTCCAGCCATGCCAAAGTCATACGGTGACAAGTTTGAGTAATAGAGCTACCCCAGTAATACAACACTGTACATTAGCCAGGGTTTGCCTATCTCCAATTATTTCAATCGAAATTAAATCAATGTCACTCCAAAAAAGTCACCATTTTTATGCCTTCCAGCCTGCATCATTCTGTTGTTCTCCCCTCTTTCCCAGGTCAGCAGCATGAAGAATTTCTAGAAGAGTGGCAGGTGCAGGTCCTGCAGCTTTTGCATTAAAAAAAACTTCTCACCTCCATCAAAGAGATGGAGCACATCCTTACCTAAACCTACTGATGACAGATTTACTAAATCTGGAAGAGTACAGAGCAGGCTGTTAGAATAAAAAAATCAAGTCAAATTTTCTGACCAGATCAGACAGGAGGAAGAAATTCAGGAATCTTTGTTTGTTTGTTTGTTTTCCATTTAGACTGTTATTTTTTTTTCTATTCTCATGAAGCTGAAGGACTAATAGTGAGAATATTAACTGAAGCCAAGCGTAGTGTGAGAGCAGATGATTTCCAAGCTTTTCCCTGCAGCTTTGCCAATCCTTCACAGAGCAGCTCTGGGTTACCACACTTCTCTCAGGTTTTTGTGTTGTTTCAGCAGCCAGAGCTAGTTAGAAGGAATTGAGTGATTTAAAGGAATAATCAGAAATATTAAGGCTAAGACTACAGGGCATATTTTCTTCGGTAGCACAGGTAAGAATAAAAATCGTTTATTATATGTGTGTGATGGGGCTATAAAATGCATGCAGTGAGAAGATTAATTTAGGATAATTTCAGGTGTCAGTGATTTTTCAGAACTTCAGGATTCTCTCAGCCCTAAAAAGGGGGAAGTCTTTAAAGAGCAAGGATTTCAAACAACATGAAGTTTGTAGGCTAAAACCTGTGTTTGGCTAAAACTTGTATTTTGAGTTATGCTTCAAAAATGAACTGGTAGCCAGTGTATTTTAAGACGATGTCTTTCTCTTTTCAAAGGGCCCCACAAGGCAAATGCATGCTGAATTAACACACCCTGAGATAATTCACTATATTTGTACAGGAATGTCAATCCCATAAATTGGTCTCAATAATTTCAAAAGGATTTTAAGGCACCTGAATTCAATCAGAGAAGGGCATGAAAGCTGGTAAAGGTGTTGGAAGGCATGTCCTATAAGGAGCAGCTGAGGACATTGGGTTTGTCTAGTTAGAAGAAGGAGTCTGAAGGTGACCTCACTGCTCTCTACAGATTCCTGAGGAGGGGAGAGGGAGGTGCTGATCTCTTCTTCCTGAGATTCAGTGCTAGGATGCATAAAAAGAGCTCAAAGCTGCACCAGGGGAAGTTTAGACCAGTCATTAGGAAGCATTTCTTTACCAGGAGGGTAGCCAAACCCTGGAACAGACTTTCTAGAGAGGTGTTTGGTGAGTCATGCTTGTCACTCTTGAAGAAACATTTGGACAACTCTCTTAATAATATGCTTAACTTCTGGTCAGCCCTGAAGTAGTCAGGCAGTTGGACTTGATGATCACTGTAGGTCCTTTCCAGCTCAACTATTCTACTCCTATTCTATTCTATTCTATTCTATTCTATTCTATTCTATTCTATTCTATTCTATTCTATTCTATTCTACTCTACTCTACTCTACTCTACTCTACTCTACTCTACTCCTCTTTCTCTACCTATGCTGAGGAAATTTTTGATGACATTTCTTTCCAGTCTACACTAGCAGAAGGGATTGAATAGTTAACCACGCCCCATCATAGGATTTCTCTCTGTCACTTTGTGGGAGGGAGGCACGTACCTTCTGATGGGGGTGAGAGCTGTGAATCATCTGCAGATAATTTGATCATTAATAAATTTGCAAAAATTTTGTGTGAATTGCTGTTCTCGAAAGTTTTCTGTGTTAATGCAGTTTACCTGTGTTTCCACAGGATAGCAAAACTACCACATCTCTGACGCAAGTGAGGCTGAAACAAGAAGTGGTCCTGAATTAAATGGTTACAAAATTTTTGATGTGAGCTATATCTGTTCATTTTCCCATATTTTTTTTCCTTGTCCTCATTTTTAGAAATGCCCAAGTTGATTCCTTTGGAAAAAAGTAATAAAACAAAAGACCCTGAGAATAACAGTACTCTATCAGAGAGAAGGCCTGTCTAGCCCAACACTCTGTCTCCAAAGTGACTGCATAAATGTCTAAAGGAGAGGATACGAGCAGTGTAGGTCTACTTCTGCCAAAATCCTAGGGGTGCCCATAGGCCTCGATGACTGGGACCAGCCCCACCAGGAACCCCCATGCACACGGTCTCCTGCCACGGGCCCAAGGGGAATGTCTCAGTTCGGCCTATGGCCTTCAGTCCCTACCTGACAGATGTTGCAGGTCCTGGATGGATTCCTCAGACCTAGGTCATAGCTAGCAATGCATAAATATATGTGTAACATAGCATAACTCTTCTCTCTCTTTTCTCTTCTAAGCAATCAACAAGAAGACCATTATTTGCCTGAAATGTCAGGGGGGTTTGAGCTCCAAAAACACTCAGGGACACAAATCAGAAAGAATACAACAGAATTTGGTTCTATCTCTCTGAGTGTTTCAGGGCCAATGGTTACAAGCATGTATAGCCAGGAGTAGGCTGATGCCTTCAGTTTATCTTGAAAAAGCATCCCTTGCAGTCTGGCAAAGGAAAGTCACAGACCTGCAGAAAGTAGCAAGAGGAGTACAAGCCAACAGTTCCCGTTTCATGAAAAGCGAGGACTTGAATGAGGATCAGTGCTGATCATACACAAAAGAAGGTGTGTGGTACCATGTGGCATTTTCGCAAGTATGACACATATTGATGACACGCATACTTTTTGTCTGCAAAAATTGTTATGCTGTCCTTCTTGGGCAGAGATGCATGCAAAGTGCTCTCATGTCTGCCCAGTGCTCAAGTTGCACACAAGGAGCCCTAGAAAGTGGCAGCTCCCAATGATTCAGCAGGCCTGGAGGCCTTCTAAGCACAGGCTGCTTTGCAGAAGCGAGAACCCCTGGGGAAATGGAGCCAAGGGCAATGCAAAGCTCACTCCTGCTACAAACTTGCAATGAGAAAGTGAGCCAGGGAGAGCCAGAGCACAAGTTGCACTTTGGAGGTGGAAGAAGAGCAGGGAAGAACCCAGCCGAAGGGGCCCAGAGGAGCCCTGACAAGTGAATGTGTTCCGTGCTGCAGAGGAAGACAAAAAACCCTGGTAGCAGTCCACCCTGGGGGTAACAAAGCCTTCTTCTCTGCAGATGCAGAGCACAAACCTAGCCAAAATGGATGAGAGGAGCCCTGGCAAGGGGCTGTGCTCAGTGCTATGAAGGAAAAGAAGCAACCCTCAGGGAGCACCTTGGGACCCCATCTTGAGGGCAAAGAAAGCTTCCTTCTCCTGGAGGCAGGGCACAAGGTCCACATTTGTGGATATGAGCATGCGCTGCAGGCACCTAGCCAAAATGGCCCAAGGCAGCCATAGCAAGGGACTGTGCTTTGTGCTGGGAACCTGGGAACCATTGCCAGCCTGCCCTCAGGGCAAAAATGCCTTCCTCCCCTGGCTACAAGGCACAAGAGGCATCTTCACAATGTGTGAGCAGCAGGCAAGTAATGTAGCCAAAATGGGCCAGAGGAGGCCTGACAAGGGATCATGTTCAATGGTGCAGAGGAAGCTGAAAAAAGACCCAGCGACCAGTGCCAATCTACCTCTGGGGAAAATTCCTTTCTGACCCCAGAGCTGGCAATGGGCTGTTCCCTGAGCACATGAGCAAGACCTGCCTCCTCATCCCACAGACTGGTCATGCCTCACAGAAGCCACTAGCACTGTTTGTCCTTTTCCTTCTTCAACGTGGAGCCACCTCAAGGGATTCTGAGAGTGACCAAATGCCCCCAGTGTGATCCGCCTTGGGGACTAGCATTCTTCCTGTACCTGGCAGGACACCAGTGGATGCTCCAGAACACTGAGATTGCTGGCAACATCTTTGCAACCCATTTCTTATGGCTGCTGTCCCAGGCTCTGCTGGAGGTGAGGATGGGTTGACAGTTGAACTTGATGATCTTAGAGGTCTTTTCCAACCTTAATGATTCTAGGATTCTATGGTGAGCTCTGCAGTGCTCCATTCCCTGTCTTGTCACTGGCGTCCAGCTGAAAAGGCCTGAGTAGCCTCAGGCACCTCCGGGTGTCAGTCTTCTCACCTCCCTCAGCCTTGTCCAGACTCCAGTCATTCTCACACTGCCTCCTCCCAAGTAATTCCACTGACTCGTCTTGGATGTATCTGGGCTGCCCCTAGGCCAGTTCTGTCCTGATGGTGAAGCTGGACAGGCTGTGAGCAGGACATAGGATGATACCCCTTTTATTCTGCCCTAGAGCACTGTGACTGCTACATTGCTGGGTGGTGGCACTGTGACGGGGAAGAGATGAGGCCTCTCACAACCCTGTCTGCTACAGCCCTGCACATCCAGCATCCTTCAGAGGAAAGCTTTTGGGGTGCTGGTCCTGAGGCAGTCCCTGTGCTCAGGAGGTCCAGGGAGCTATCGCTGTTCTTGGGGGCCATGAACTCAGCACAGCTGCTGAGCATCTCTGTAAATTCATCTGTACATTCAGACTGTGTGTATAATTGCATTTACACTATAGGCATTCATTAGTTTGTGGGGATGCTGGAGGTGAAAGAATGGGTTCTCTTCCTCCGCAGAGATGTAGAGAGCATGCAGGATTTCTTTACCATTCCTTACCAATGCACAAAGTGGCATTTGCTACTACATAGTTGATGGTGAGGTCTTCCTCTTGGAAAGAAGCTGATTTCTGCTCTTGATTATCTTTTTCCTTGCACTTCAATAGCTCTTTTCCTCCTTTTGCCTTCATCCTTGCTATCTTTCTTGAAAGTGATTGTAGCCCTCTCAGCCTTTCTCTTGTTCCTTCTAGTAATATTCTTCTATAGGTCCTCCATGCCCTTAATCAACTGCTTAGCTTTTGTTTGTCTTCATCCTAAATGAATTTTATCTTTCTTGAACCTGAGGAATATGAAAAGTACATAGTGGTACAGATGAGTGCTTTGCCTTTCCTGGGGAAATACCTCTCCTGACAGACAAGAATGCCTTTTCCAGTATCATATTTGTGGGTTATAGTCACCCTGTAATCTACATGCTTACAGGAACATTTGCCTACTCTGATATTTCCAAACTGTAAGGGAAATTTATGGCACTCAGCCTGAGTGTTACCTGTTTCTATAGTGCAGTTCTTCACACATGAGTTATTGATGTAGGGCTTCTCTCAGAGCTTCAGCTGATCTGCAGTGTGGGGGCCATAGAAATATACCATGAGATACAGCTTTTTCTGATTTGTGGATGCTGTGAAATCCAGAATACAACGTGGATAACAAATATATCATTTGGAGAAGGCAGCAAGACTAGATACATTGAACAATGTTTTTCTGCAATCTGAATTCAAATTACCTGACCATTAACTGCACTGTTTCATACATTTGATGGCATCAGTCCATGAATTGTAGAGCCTGAGAGATATGTTAATGTGGCTTTCTCCCATCGGTAGCCTGCTCAAATCCAGCTCTGAACAGTCACAACCAGCAGTCCCAGTCCTTAAGTCTTACAGAGTCCCAAGGATTTCACGTTCATCATTAGAGGTATGTGTGTGGGCTGGATTTAATCTGGAGTAAAGGAAGTGATGAGAGTTGCTGAAATCTGTAAGAATAGTATGTCAACACCACAAGTCCAGGGAGAGGGACTTGCACTTAGCAAACATTAAGAAACTGCTGCTGTCTGTGTCTAGTTAGAAAATTAATCTCTGCAGTTAAAATACAGTTCCTGGGATCACCATTTTACCACTACAACAGTAACAGAACTTTCAAAGTATAGAGATATCTATCTTATGCCCGAATAGATAATTCAAACCTTAATTTGAAATCTGAAAATGTACAGGAGTGGCACACAAAACTTCTGGGTAATCCAGACTTTCTAAGACAGCTGCTGCTCCATTCCAAGAACATTCACTAGAACCTCACTATGAGCTACAATGTCCAATCCAGCAGAATTCCGCTTTACTTACTAGTCACAACATTTTTCTCTAATAATAAATAGTCAGATAATTGCTTTACTGTTACCTCTAAATACATCTGGGATATTCATCTATTATTTTCAAAACATACTTTTATAAGAAAAATAAGCAAGGACATTTCAGGTATATTGTCCTATTTTCTGTCATCTGGAAGAAAAATATGAAGCCATGAAGGCATATAACCAGTTATGTGATGTAAGGTAGTAATTCACCTTACAGAGATTGCTCATTAAATAAAAAAAAACTTTCTACCCTATGAAAGTCTGTATATTTGAAAGTTTCTAAATAAACTATCCCTATTTAGCATATTTTGATGTTCTTTACACAGAGATACAATTTTACGCAGTCTCTTTTTGTGCCACCTAGAAGTTGAGAATATTAGATGATTCATGGTTTTCATCTTAATTTTAAGAAAAATACTGTCCTTTTTTAAAAGTAAAAATATATAATACTTTTTTTCATTTATTATATTTGACTGGCAAAGAGCAGGTTTTGCAAGCTGATGCTTCAACTTCCACTTTTAAATTTAAGCTACACTGAAGTGAAAAAAAACCCAAAAAAAAAAACCTGTAAATCTCTTGGATACTGTTCATGAACTATAAGTCACAAAGGATGCCAAAATCATGTAAGCTTATAAAGCAAGGATACAACCTCTGATATGGATTTTCCTTAATCTCAGAGTCAAATTATTGAACTATAAATATGCAATATACAGATTATTGTGATAATTTTTTTCTTCAGTGAGGGTTTTTCCCTGTCAAGCAATCTCATCTAAAAATTTGGCTCAGTCCTGATCCTTTAAAATTCCACCAGCTCTTACACATTAGCATGTTCATACTTTCTATTTATCACTATGCTTAGAATTGTTGCAGTGTGATAGAAAGAATTATTTTTGAAGACATAAGTAAGCCTGTTATCCACATGAATAAGGAAGATAATACGGTGAATCTCTCTGAAATGCACAGCCTTAGTGTACAATCAGTGTATTTCTTTCATGTTTATTCCTTTGTCACATATTCATTTGAGAGGGTTCCACAACATGCTCAGTACATGCCATGAATTGGTTTGCCACAAGTTTATCCTTTCAGCCCATTCTATTGCACTGGTAAGGCAAGCCTTGCATTTTGGCAGATTTTTATGCATTTAATAGATTTATTCTCTTATCAGATATTCTTTTAATTGGATTTCAAGCTAGTTTCACATAGGATTTGGATAAATGGAAGCATAGTTTGCAACCTATGTGCTCCTTAGCAGAAATTCATGTAAGTTACTTAAATTGCCATTTTATAAACAATTGCTGCTGTGCAATTTATCTGCTTGAGTGTTGCTTTTGACAACAGGACAAGTTTAGAGTATTAGTGTCCTTGTTACTGGAGTACACACACAGTAGGCTATAAAGGCACTGGACTATCTGCCTCAGCAAAGTTAAACAACACAGGCTAACTAAATCTTAATAAAATTATTTGATTATCTGTTGGTCCTTCAGTCTCCTAAGTGAAAGGTACTTAGCCCTCAGAGTTATAGAGTGTGTATCTTTGCAGGATCATTTGTATCCTTTAATTTTTTGTAAAAAAATACACTGGATGTCACCTTCAGTGAAACTCTTACATCTCTACCATATTCTGTTAATATTTAGGATTTGGGGTGTTCTTCCTTTACATATCCCTTCCTCTGCAGCATTTCTGAGCAGGGATTTTAAAAACTGAACTTATTTTGTTTGCGTTATTTGCTGCTGGTTTTTAGTTATTTATTAATGAAGCTTTTATGAAATTCTATATTGTACATTTTTCTGCCTATTGCAATTCCAAGTGCATTTATTACTAAAGTTTAATAACTTACTAATGAAAAAAGACAAGAATTCAGCTGTAGGGCACTTTGTATTCGGGATATTCAACTTGCATGGCTGTCTTTAGATATAACACATGTACGGGTTTGCACACAAATATGAAAACACAATACCCACTAGACTATATCAGAACACAGTTTTAAGTTTATTATTTTAGAAATAAACTCCTAAATTATTTTTAATGTATGTCTCAGCTTCCCCTGCTTCTTCTGTAAGTCAAGATTTAGCTGTAAAGTAAGGTGAGTTGCCAGGATTAAAATCCTGTGAAAAGGGAGAACTTTACTTTGGTATTACACAAATGTAACTAAGGACAGAATTTAACCTCATGTATCAAAGAAGGTTTTCCATGGTTTTGATTAAACTCATCATTGTTTAGCTGTACAATGTATTTATGAAGAAAAAAAAACATGAAAGAAAAGAATAGATTTTTAATATTAGGAAATCGAGGCAAATAAAAAGGTTAAAGAAAGCTATTTCATAAAATGGCATGTAAGCATGTGGAATACGTTACCAAAGATGAGAGAGGTAACTTAGAACATATGTTTATGAATCAGTATGTTCAAAAGAGAACAAGATGTGTTTCTAGACAAAGAGAGAATAGAGTGCGAGGAATGCAGGAAATTAGAGATGGGGGAAAAAAAGCAGAAAGGTCAGTTTTATGAGGATTAGTAGCTTTTAACAGCAAGGCTGTGAGCAGGTGGAGTTCCCACCCTGGTCTTAATCGCAAATGCACAGCCAGTTTGTACTTCAAACTCATATCCTTTTCTGGAGGGGCAAAGGGGGTGGGAAGGAGAGTCTTCAGCAACAGTGGAGAATGCAACAGCAAAATCTAAACTCCAGGTCAGGATCTCTGCAGTCCTTAGAGTTTTGCTGTCAGCATTTCTATCCCAGAACATTTTTTCTTCTGTTGAATGGGGTGTTTCCTCCCTTACTGTTCAATAAAATTAAGAAGTCAAAATGAAAAAGCAGAACAGACTCAATGGCCTCACAGCAAATAAACACTTGGTAACTGAAGACCTTGACTTCCTACTATGCCCTTTTTGCAAGAAAGCCAAAAGTAAGCCAGTCACTTTTAGTGTTTGCTTTTCTATACAATACTTTCAGGCCCCTCTCCCAAAGACCTTCTCTCTGTAGTCAGTGGAGCATCTACATGACATTTGTACCTTGGGATTATGTCAACATTATTCTCAGATGAGAGACAGAAAATTATGTCAGAAGAAAGTTATAAATCCAAACCTGAGCTAAATGGAACTCCAGAACACCCAAAAGATTCTTATGAAAATTCTCTGTTCACCCAGATCACCCGATGAAATTTTCCCACTCAGAAGAACTCATTTCCAGATAGACCTCCCCAGGAACACCTTATGCACCCCTGGCAGGTCAGTCTGCTTCCCAGAAGTTTGAAGTTCTCTGTTTATCCTCAGGAAGGATTTGTTTTTCTGGGTGAAGGTGACGTTAGCAAGCGCTATAGGTAAGAAGAGCAACTGAGTGTTCCCCTGTGTTCAGATGTGCATCTGCATCTTTTTACCCCCTTCTTTAATAGTTCTGTATGCTTTAATATTTTTCTGTAATAAAGCCTTTGTTTTTCTCTCTGATTGATTATTGAGTCAAAATGCAATATTTGGGTATGGTTGTGTTGCTGACAACTTCATATTCATATATTTCTTTGTTAGCATACATCCCAGATCAGCTGTGACTAGTTCAAAAATTTTAGCATTTCTTTAAAAAAGAAAACTTATTTTTAGGTGGGGTTGTTATTTAAATAGACAAACTATTATACCTTTTTATTCATTTCAAATCTTGTAAAAAAAAAGAAAATTTTCCCCACAGTGTTGGTTCAAAACAAAGTAAGCAAGGTAAGAACAGTCTGCAGAAAGCAAATTCATGGGGGGTAGGTATATAGTCAGGTAAATCTCTGAATGATTGAAGTTTGTAGTATGACAGTATGTATTCAGTTTCCATTATTCAGGCAGCAATGCAATATGGCATGTGAATGTGTACATGGACTGACAGAAACACCAAAATACCCTGCAGGGCGTGCAAAGGATCACCAGGGAGTTCTGCACTGTTGAGGAGTGATGCTGTTGAAAGGCATCTCCCTGTCTGCTCCTTCACCAGACTTAGCACCTCTCCACATCAAATCCACAGCAGAGGGGCTTCTTTGTAATGGGGGAGGCCACACTCTATCCTTCCATCCTTCCACCACCCTGGTTGCTGTTAGGTCCCCTTCATTTACCTGGGCTGTATTAAGCCTCATAATAATGTCCTTGTACCTTTCGGTGGCATCCAGGGGGAAACCTACCCAATAACCTTAGCTACGGTGTTTGCTGCCCTCTTTTCACTGCAAATCACATTCAATATAGTAGCATTTCCTTTACCCCTCCATTTTGTTCCAGGAGGTGGGATGCTGTAGAAGTGGATGCTTTTGTTCAGTGGTGGTTTCCTGTGCTGTTAAGTGGCAGCAGATGGTCACCCCGCAGTGAGATGAGCCCTGGCCATGGTCCTACTGGCAGGGGCAAGAGCACTCAGCTGTCCCTTGCATCCAAACTGGTTTTATCAGGAAAAGCTGGAGAACAAGATTAAGAATCAGATTTCCCCCATCCCCCCGCAGCATCTGTCAGGACCTGCTGGCTAAAGTACCGCCACCCTAGGAGGGCTCCCAATACCCAGGGAGAGGGTGTGCTGGACCTTGCCATGCTTACTCTCACTCTGAACAATATGGTTTTTGCCTTATGCTGCATTACTGTGGATGCACAGTTTCCATGAAATGGTTTGGGTTTTTTCACAGCCACCTGTCCACTGCAGGTCTCCCTTTGCTCTCCATGTAGCGAGATTTCAGAGCTGTGAATGTCTGTTATCATTTAATTTCTGACTTTCTGCAATTCATACTTTTCTTTCTCCTACCTATATCTTCCTATGATAGATTCATTCTATACTGAAGGTTCTCTTATGTTTTAACAATGGTTGAGTTCAAGTTTGCTCTGTGCTCCTCTTCTGAGTGCATACTTTTATTCCCTGGCTTGTATAACACTTGATGTTAAAAGTTTTCTTATCCTTGCTCTGCGTTTGGTGTCTGACAGCCTTGTATGTGCACTGTATTGACACTATAAATTCCTTCCACTGGCAGTCATTTTCCTGATAACATTAGATCTAGAGCTCGCCATCTGACTCTGTGAGCTCCACTCTTCCTGCTATACAACACACTCCAGCAGTACATCATGCAACATAAACCACAATTTCCATGGCACTCTCCCAAGATGTGCTCCTAATTCTATCTTTGCATTATAAGGTAAAGCCCAAGCAGGTTCCCCTACCAGAATTTTCACAGAATTGATCACTACTATATCATCTTTGCAAAGTGATCAGTTTAGGGTGACAGGTGGCTAATTGGAAAGTATAAGTGCTGCCTCCAACTGTTCCCTGCAGAAGTCTCGTTAGTAACCCCTCTCCAACTCCAGAAAGCTTGGGTCACCAAGGTGGAAGTGACTGTAAGTTTAGATGGGGCACACAATAAATTACATCACAGTATCTCATGTTTTTCATTGCTAAAGCTTGGTCACTAATAGTTCAAGCTAAACAACGTCGTTTAAAGATGAGTGGTCATTGAAACTGCCTGGCATCAGCTCCTCACGTAAGCCCACACACCATCCGTCTATGCCGCAGACAACTTCCTCCTGGCCCCCCCCGGCATGTGCACTGGGAGCACAGGCAAGTCAACACACTCCTGTTGCAAATTGAGACCTGACATTTTCAATGACAGCCTTTAACATAGCTCTTTGAATTTCATTTCCTCAGAAGGTCTCAGCCAGTGAGGCTTAGTCATTCATGCAAAACATATGCAAAAATGAAGGAAGTCCAGTAGATGTAATCACTTCTTGTAACATGAGCAATCATTGGTGGAAAAATGTTTGCCGTTTTTCTTGTGATGCTTGACAGTTTGTGCCTGGGAAACCAGTATCTGCTCCTGAAACATGGACAGCAAAAGTTCAGATCAAAATAATGATGGGAGGAGGCTTTGCCCACCTCTCAACCTGAATTTGTTATTTTTTGCAGGTTCAAAAAAGCCAAGACAAGTGTTTATGCTTTACTCCTTTATTTGGATGTTATGTCTGTTTTATTGGGAAGTTATTTGCACAACCTGGCTTTTGGAGAAAAAATATTGAGATAAACCAAAAAGAAAGGTTGGTTTTCAATATTTCTGTCCATATTCAGTCCATTAAACTTGAAAGTAAAAGTGTGTTCTCGTAATAATTAAAGTACCATTTCTATTTCATCATATTTCAGATTTTCTTTGTTGCAAGGGATGGCTGGTCTTGGAACTGGGGTCTTAAATTTTCTCTCAGAGCTGTGTCTTGATTAATTAATCTATACAGCCTGAAGAAGGATCTATTGCTGTAAAAAAAATTACAGGGTGAGGTTTTTGTCTGTCATAATATTTGTTCCTGGACAAATACTGTGCTAGAATTATTGCAACTTACTCAGATGCTCTTCTGATTTAAAGGAGGAGTGACATAAATCTAGAGGAGCTTACTGGTCTGCACTGTAATTTCTTTACATTTACATAAGGTTACTGAGAGCAGAAGCTGGCTCGTTTTCTTCACACACTTTTTCCTTCCAGCCATACCAATGTTACTTTTTTATTGTTTTCCAGTGGCATTTATAGAAAAACAGCTGAAATCTTTCAGTAAAGTTTTCACATTACAGACAAGTATGCATCTGACAGATAGGGTTTCTTTAATCACTTAATACCTGCTACCTTCTCACTGTTGCCGATTCATACATTGTGCAGTAAAAATGTGTTATTTTATAGAGAGTATAATAAATACATATAATAATAAATATAATGAACAGTATATCTATACAGGTGATTTGATCTTGAAAACTGAGAATATTTATTTTGCAGATACTGAAAATACCAATTTATTTTTGCAATCAAAGAACAAGGAATCATGTAGGAGCTGGTTGAGATGAAGTCGCTGTATTTGTAAGTCTATTTCAGCTAATCATCAGCCTCTGACTCCACAGCATCCAGAGTATCTGTTTGTGTTTTTTTTTGGAGGGGTGGAAATTATCAACAATGTTTTTCCTTTTTTAACTCAGTAGAAAACATTTTGAAGGCCAGTGTTTGCCAAGATGAAGTATAGGTCACAGATGCATCACAGACAGACAAGTGGTGGTGGGATCTCATAGTCATATAAAATTTTCACTGGGAGACCAGTTCAAAGTCACTGAAAAGAAAATAAATTTGGGATGTTATGATCAAGTATCACAGTCAAAGCCCCAGCGAACAGAAAAGCAACCCTCTTTCCATTCTTCTTCAGTTGCTTATTTAAGTTTTCAGTCAATTCTGATTTAAGAAATTGTTTCTCAAGAAGTCACTGATTAGACTGAATCACATCATTTTGATATAAGCCTACACTTCAGGGGCATCCAGCAATTACAGCATCAACCACCTGGAGAGGTCAGTTCCAGACACCAGAGACAAGGTCACACCAACCTTAATGACTGAGGTGACTTGAATTTTGTGGAATTCAGGAGAAATTCGAATTTTTATTTAAGATCAAGGTCATCTATACTAGACAGCCATCATCAGCTCTGAAGATTAAACATGTAACATCAAAATCTATAGGTTAAAGCTGGATAGGGATGGAGGAAAGTGAATCTTAGAATCAGAAGGGTGGAAATAATATTCCTCAGCCTGCGTATATTTTAGATATCACATTTTAACAGTTCACAGCATTTTCTCAGAGATAGTAAATTTTCTTGAGGAAAAACTAAAGGAAAAGAGATCTTTTTTCCCCTCAAACCCAAAATTACCTGTAGAGAGATAAGCTTCAAAGGAGGATTCAGTAAAGATTGTATTATTCTAGGCCCCAAAAAAGAGAGAAACACAGGCTACTGTAAAAGGGGAAAGCATGAAAATCACTGCCATGCATTCTTTCAAGACTCTTTAAAGGTTTTTTAGACAGATGGATAGATAGACCTCTATATACATCTCTAGCCAGATTCAGATTAGTGCTTGTTACAGTATATAGAAGGACCTTAACTCAGAAGAACTATTCAAGGTTCTTTTTACTTTGCACAAAAAAGACACTAGATTGCAAATTAGTCTTTTTAGCTGTATTCACTGGCTCATCAATGGTGTGCAAACCATAAAATGTGACTTGGGAAAACCAATACTTTTCCACCCCAAGGAAAATATATTGTGGTAATTACAGCTTCAGTTTCCCACCAACCATGAGATCTCTTAGATTAACTGATTCAGTGCAGTAGATTGCTGGCTGTGACCTTTAGCAAGGGTGGGGAGACATTAGAACGCCTTGAGCAGTATGCAACTTGCTCATCACTCAGAGTATTGTAATAGCAGAAAGCTTCCTGCTGCCACTCTTTGCAGACAGTTCCACATCTATGTGGGAGAATGTTTTCATCAGCAAAGGAGAAACTTAACCATCCCATCCATTTATGTAGATTTGCTCATCAAGAATAACTTGTTTTCTCAGCACACTGCTCTGTTCCCTTCAGTATACTTCTGGGAAGGTTGTCCCATCCTGTGACATGATGGAAGCTGTGAATAGTGCTAACATTCAACATGACTGTGGCTTGCATGATTATGGTCTAGAAAAGATTCTGATAAACTCTCAATGAAATGCCTTATTGCAGTCTCAAATTGTGGTACATCCACATTATTTCTGTTCTAGGATGTCTGTATTAAAACCTGCAGTGAGTGCCTGACAACCTTTAGTCTCTCCTTTAGACTGCTGCTGAATTAATTTCAAGTACAGTTATTGTTGTATGGAAGGAAAGCACATCTCTTTAATCAATATAAAGATTGAACTGTTTTACTCAGCAGTCTGTCTTTTGCATTTGGACAGAAAAATGTAGACATGCTCCTCCTAAACAATACCTACGCATGCCATGCTGGGGTGCTGACAGATGGACATTCTGTATTTACCAACTCCCTCCTGTGGTTTCTTTGCTGTTGGATGTGACATTCTTCAGATGTCTGTTTTATGAATGTCAAAGACCACATGGCTATTTTGCGAAGAGTGGAATTGTTAAAACAAAATCTTGGCCTGAGTCTCTATTTTAGTTTTTATTTCCTAACTTCTGTACCTGAGACAAGAACAGGTCTTTCCAAAAGTGAACATTCCCTTTCAGTGTGGCACCTTTTAATTCCAGTAATGAATAAAGCTCGTAGTTTACTCTATTCTATACTTAATGTTTTCACCAGATCTAGTTTCTAAGCAGCATTGCCACTACAGCAGTAGTATAGGATTTTACTTGATTTATCAAACTAATGAGTTAGTTTTATTGTAAGTGATTAAATGTGTTTTACTTTTTAAAGCACAGGAACTGAAAAGAAATGCATTGTTACAATCTGAAAATAACTAGAAAGATAAGTTCATTAACTTGCCTACACTTGTGCATCATAAAAACCTTGTTAAAAATTGCTCCCTAGCCTGCTGTATTAGCTTCTTTATGAGGTAATTTCTCCATACAGTAATAAGATTTTTCTTTTACTCTCCAGTGCATATTAAACCCACTAATCTTCTTTTATAAACTATAGTTTCAGCCACTTTCTCAATTTACTCACTTTAAAGATATTCTCCTATTAATATTAAAGGTAGCAAACATAGATACAAACTTTGCAAAACAGTCTTTCAGATTTATGGCACAATCTTATAACTGCATTGCAACAGCACAAAAGGGACAAAGCAGTAACTGTCAAGTATGTCTCATGACAAACCAAACAATGTTTGTCCCCATAGAATTATTTTCCCATCACATTTATTATGCGAATGAACTATGGGTGTGTTTTCACCTTTTTCAACATAAATACAAAGTCTGAATATTCAGTTCATTGAGGTCTACACAATTTGCATGGATGCAGGGGATTAAGGACCTGTTTCACCAGGGTGTTACTGCAGTTTTACACCAGTATCCATGCCACCAATTTCAAATGAATAGTCACAGTAATCCCAGAGAGGAACAGGTTCTAGGTCACCAATTCTGTTTCCATTAAAGTAGTGGCAAAATTTCCGCTGAGCCATGCAGCGAAGTAGTACAGTTGGTTGAGCATTGGCTTGAACAGAGAAAATACAAATGATCTATAAATTAACCTTTGCTTTGTTTCAGCTATAAAATAAGACAAGTCTCAAAATTCCAGTAAATAATTTCTGTACACAGTACATGTAATTTATTATTGTTGTAATTATTATTATAATTTTTATTATTATTTGAAGTGTGACCATCCCTTGTCATGGCTCAGGAAGCCCTGGGGTTAGAACCATAGAATCAGAATTGTCAGGGTTGGAAGGGACCCTAAAGATCACCTAGTTCCATCCCCTCCACCATGAGGGGGAACATCCCCCACTAGATCAGGCAGCTCATAGCCCCATCCAGCCTGGCCTTAAAAACTTCCAGGGATGGGGCTTCCACCACCTCTCCAAACTGTCCCAGTGTCTCACCACCCTCATGGTGAAGAACTTCTTCCTAACGTCAAATCTGAACTGATTCATCTCTAGCTTCAATCCATTCCCTCTAGTCCTACCATTACCCAACATCCTAAAAAGCCCCTCATAGCTTTCTTGTAGGCCCCCTTAAGAATCCTCATAAATCTATGAATCCTCATAAATCTGTGGGGCCTGATGG
>NW_009703862.1:38961-91168 GCF_000703405.1 Apaloderma vittatum | reverse complement strand
CTGATGCTGCCGGGGCAGGGGCAGCCCGGGGTGCAGCGGTGCCCGCTCCCAGCCGCGCACTTGTTCGCTCCGCGCTCACGCTCTGGATCGCGCCTCGCTCCGCCGGGGATGCGAGTGGGCAGGAGAGTCCCCAGACCTTCTGTGCTTGAGGGGATGATACTGCTTGTCTAGGCACAGATGATATATTAATATGTATCATTTAGCCTGAGATGCGAGGCTTCCTGTAAGCAGCTGGGAGCAACTGGGAGGAGAAGGCTTCTTTCTTTTTAGCTCCTCTTCTTCCCCCCCGCGCCCCGCTTTTTGAAGGGTTTTCAAGTTCTTCTCTCTGAAATGGTGCCGCTGAGAAGTCTCACCCCTGGAACCTGATGAGTTAATTGAAGGTGATAGCTACAGAGCTGCTGTCAGCGGTTTCCTCTCCTTGCTTGGAGGGACTTGGGTGGTGAGAGAAGAGAGTGTGAGAATTAAAGCACACAAACAAGGGCATTTAATGAACAAAGATTCATAGTGGTGGAGCTTACATTTCAAGAAAGGAGAATGAGAGGAGTGTAATCATGGTCTGGGTTGTGAGCAGCTTATCGGAAGACTGGACTCTACCCCTTTGAGGAGTTTTTTCCTTTTCAGAGGATCAGCCTGGCTGTGATCTGGGTCTCTAGCAGTATGCCTATATCTGGCCAATACATCTAGAAAGAGCCAGTGGAGCCCAGGGTGAGATGGGCAGTATTGCTCACAGGCTGTGAGGGGAAATGATTGTCATGCCGTGGGGATTTTTGCCTTACATGGTGTGGGGTGAGGCAAAATATTTTACATCTAGTGAGACACTGACTTGATTGTCAGAGACAGGAACTGAACCTTCAGATTCAAAAAAAAAGGTCCCAAACCCGAAGTTGTAGTATGTGTGGTAAAGGCCATGCTCTCTTAATATTACCTCCTTCCAGGAGATTTGAAGTCCTCTTCGTCCTATCACAAGAGGGGGACAGAGAGCTACTCTGTTAACTTGGGTTACTTCTGCAGAGGAGGGGAGAAGCCAAGAGGGAGTTTCAAGGAATTAACACATCTGCTTCAAAATAATTCCAGCCAATTTCTTTTGATGATCAACTGCTACCAGTTTGATTTGATGTACCTGCATATCACTCTGCAGCTCGCTGTATGGGAGGGCTCTCTCTAGTTAGGTGTCCTTCTCTGGTGGTAGGGTCACCTGGTTGTTTTGAGAGCTGAAGCTGTTCCTTTCTGCAGTGGGTGCAAGCTCACAGTTTTATCGAGACCCACCCCTCTGGAAAATCAGGTTTGGGAGTGGTGGCTCTTCCCAGTTGCAGCCCATCAGGCTCAGGCACCCTCAGAGGGATCAATGACCAAACCCCAGCCTGGGCAAGCTGTGCAGATATTGAGGGACAGTCTTGTTCCCCTCTTCGGGATCTGAATGGGATGAAGATACTAACAGGGCTTTTGGGGCTTGCTTCCTTCAGAGATGAGGAGATAACAGTATCCACCAAGTACAAGCTTGGGATGTGTGATGTAGTAAAACTGTCATCCCTTCTTAGCTGTGAAATAAAGTCATTGCAGTGATGAAAGTTAAATGGTCATTACTGTACATATTAGTTAATAGCTGACTGAGGTGAACAGGAGAGATTCATGCCTCCAAAATATTCCTGCAGGCTCTGTTCAGGTTCAGTCTCTCCTGGCCGACTCGTGTGTTTTAGGTTTTCCTTTACCTAAGGAAGAGAGAGAGAATTTCTCACAGAGGAAATCTGGTTCAAATCTGGTACATCAGACAGTAGAAAACTCGATTTAAATACGACTGAATTATCGCTGGTGATAGCCCTGGTGCTGCCCTGCGTGGCTTTGCGTACACTAGGACTAACTGAGACCTGGGAAGCAGACAGGCTAGAGGTGTAGCTCAAAGATGAATTGGATCCAGCTGCCCCTCTCCTGGCCGCACGGGCTTGGCAGAGCTTGTGGCAGGTGCCAGAAATGGGAAGATCTGCTGCCTCAACAAGCCCTCCGTAAGGATGACAAGTTTGCAGAGTTTTTGGGGACCTGGTTTGCAAGTTTCCTACCTGCTCTGGGACACAGATATGGCAGCCTTCACTGGCTGGGATGGTGGTTGAGATACCCATCTCAAAGCAGCTCATGAGGTCGTAACTAGGTGAGCTGCAGAGTGAATTTCATATCTGGAGGGTGAAGCTTGGCCTCTTGAACACGATACAGAGACACTGGTCTCACACCTCTTCCCCCCTGCTCCTCCCTGGGAAGTTACTGTTTTACAGTGTAGGGATAAAGTGACAGTTCCTGGGAGGAAAGCTGCTCTCTGTGTGAAGCCTATTTTTCATGTCTATCAGAAGAGACTCTAAGAGGTTTTAAAGAGCTCATTGCTATTCATAAGCGGCAAAAATACAATGTGCAGAACAAATTCAGCTGCTTCTCACTTGATGTAAGCCTTTGCACAGCCTTTTGTGCGGGAGCAGGGGGTCTCTTCTGGGGATTAAAATACTTTTTCCCTTTGCACTGTTGAACTCATCTCAGCAGTTTCTTCTAATAGCCTTTACTTTCCTCTCCTTTCTCTCTTTCCTTTCTCTAGTCAGGCCTCCAAGTAGCAGTAGCCATGGGATGACAAGATTGATCCTGCCCTTTCCCAGCCTTACAAAGCAAAACTTGCCAAAAGCCATTGCAGCAGGCTCACCTAGCTGTCGAGATAGGCGAGCTTGCCGTGTGAAAAGTGTGTGTGTGGGTGCTTACTGGCCAAGAGACTGTCACTTGTCCCCACTTGATGACAAACAGCCGGCTGCAGCATTAAAACGTTTCCTGAGTCACCTAGGGGGTTTTTGGTGAAGGAGCTGGGTGTGGCCTTGAGAGACCTGGGTGAGCCACTTGGTGCTCAAGACACCTGGTCCCCCTTCACAGGTGAGGTGAAGGGTGGTGGCGAGAATGACAGCCTCCTGCCACTGCCTCCTGAGTGTCCCCAGGGAGGTCAGAAGTGACACTGGGGTGAAGCTGGTGCTGGTAGGGCTCAGCCCTCAGCCCCTGCGTGCAGCAAGGCTCTCCTGTTGGCCACTCTCGTTTCACAAACTGGTTGCTCAAGGTGCACCTCGCTCAGGGTTTATTTAAAAATCTGGCCTGAAGCAACTTGTCCAAATTGTAGAGCTGGGGGGATGAAACTTCAAAAGGTGAGTTGCTTTCTGACCTGACAGATACTGTCTTGAAAATATGAGTAGGAAGCAGTGTTCATTTGCAGCATATACAGCCATATACAACTTAAATGGTGTAAGGAATGATGGTAATGCTTTCTTCAAGGAGGGGAAAAAGATGCAGATCAATTAAATGAATGTGTCTTATCTTTATCCAGTGCTGCTCTGCCTCACCAGGTTGGAGTTTCTGTGGCAATGTGTCAGTGAAGGATATCTCTAGCTGAGAGAACTGCACTGTTCAAATTTATGGCGCTGCTGAAGCAGTGATAGCACAGAGTTTGGGAGGACCTTTTCTGCCCTAAAGAAGTACTTACTACATACAGTTATTCATGAACTTACAGAAATTCCCTGTTAGAACTGGCAGTCTCCCAAAACCACTTCTCGCCACTTTATGCCATGCACTCCATGTAAAGATACACGTAAATACAAGGTGATCCCATAACCTAAAAAGGCATGTGTCTCATGGCCCTACTGTGTCTGCTTCCAACAGGTCTTACTGCTCTTGTTACGGTTTGCATTTTTGCTGATGATGTTTGGGGTGGGGCTGTTAAATGATAGAAGGTACTAGTTAAACAGAGCCCAGGTCCCTGATGGAGACAGCACGCCTCCGGGCCTGCTGGTAGCGTGCTCAGATCAAGTGGGATGGCTGTGACTGGTATCTCTGGCAACACGTGAAAGTCATAATCACAGAGTCCTTTTCCGTGTGATTGCCTCTTGTGCAGACAGGGACTGTTTTGAGAAGGGCCTCATTACTCCCAGAAAGCTACAGTTGTGGTAGCTGCTGCACACCCACACGGAGATGTGATACCGCACCTCATTTGTAGTTGGCTAAAATCTGTTTTCAGTACCATCGTATAATCAGCCGTGAGGTGAATAAATGTGTGATGTTGGTGAATCTACAGCACTGGGTCCCTTTGCTCCAGCAGGGAGTGACACTGTGTGGTACTTGATGGGTCATGGCGAGCCATGGTCCTTGCGTGGTCTTTGTGGTGTGAGTGTGCTGTAGGAGAGGTGACTCTGATGCACCTGAGGATCCTCTGTGCCTTTTTCTACACTGACTGGTATCGATGCAGAAGCAGAATGGTGAAATTTGTAAGGCAGCCTGCCTAGCTGCACTTTTACAGTCAAACAGGCAGGCAACATAGGTCACCAGATATCTTCTAGATCAGGCTTGTGCTGTTTAACATAGGTAGCTTATTGCCAGATACTTGCTCTTCAAAATATTCAACTCAGAAGTTGCTGTAGGGGGCTCTGGAAGTATCTGGCTTTGTAGATCAGATACTTGTCCTTGAGTGTGGCAGCTGCCTCATACTTTCTGTGATCAGGTTTCGTCAGGATGTGCGCTTGTGGGTTTTTTAACATTATTATTCCTCGTAACCTCTTGGCACGTGATGAATGAGGCATGTGCGCTTTGCAGGGACTTAGCTGCCTATTCAGCATCCTATTTAAGGTGGGGAAGCTAAGCAGAAAGCGGGCATGGGTTGGAAAGGAGGCTGCACGTTCTTCAAGGGGGGCTCGCTAAATGATCTCAAGGATAAGCTCGTTAGAATGCGATACTCACCAGACTGAATTCCTTCTAATCCTCTAGGGAAGGGTGAAACACCTCAAAGGCATCCAGCTACCAGCCTGGTGATGTCAAGTCTGTCTGTCTGGGGAATTTCTTGCTGTCTGCTTCAGGCAACGAGTTTAAATTCTTGTGCATGTGATTTGGTAATGACGTTTTTGCCAGGCCTAAGCACAGAGGCTAGAGAGGATTCCTCCCTGACCGCTTGCAGTGCTTGATGGTGAAGCCTGGGCGTCTTTAAGCAGAAGCTGTTTGGAAACTTCAGTTTTCTTGTCTGTCTGGTGGGAACTTGTGCCCGTAGAAGGAAGTGGGTGCTTTTGTGTGAGGTGGTGGTGTCTGGCTGTGGAGTTCGATGGTAGCTGTGAGAATGTGGGCCTATAAATCTGTTCAGTAAAAGGGCTTGTGAACACAGGGATCGCATTTTTAGAAGCTGTGTGTGTTACAGTAGAGACCCAGTGAATGGTACCTGCTCTTTCCAACACTGAGGTGACCACTGTGAGTGGTATTAATATGGTCCCCATCTGCTTCTGCTGTAGACACCTTGTTCTTCTCATGAGTGCTGTGTGAGAGGTGCAGTTCTACAGCCTAGCATGCCTCACGCATTTTTACCTGAAGGAGGAGCAGGGTTTGGTCCTCCTTGGCCAGGTTTTGAGCCCATGTGTTTTTCTGTGCCCCCTCGCTGAGATCCACTTAAGACTTTGGCCTGGAGTTTTTAAGGTTGGCACAAGCAGCAGTGACAGAGATGGTGTAAACTTGCATGGCTGTGCTGGGGAAGGGCTGAGAGCATTTTCCAGCTGCCTGTGGATTATCGCTGTTGTCCCTGACACTTGGGCTGTTCTCCGGGGTGCACTTACACTAGCAGAGGATGGCTGTGCTCTTTCTGATGACGAGGTGTAGAAAGCAGTCACTGTAGAAAAGAGGCTGGAGAGCTGTCTGGGGAAATGCTGGGAAGCTGCTAAAATACAACACGTATGGTGGACTGGTCTCACTCTAATGTGTTGCATCTGCCCTGGGGGCTTGCTAGATTTATTGCTGTGATTTTTAGAGGTATTTTGTACAGTTTAGGCAATAGTGTTTGTGGATAGGGGACAGGGTGCAAAAGAGTTTACTGTAGTTTTGTACAGAAACATAAAACTGGTTTCTTGCCATGTGTAACTATTGGAAACATGATGGGTACCATAAGGAATATGCTTAACCTGACTTCTACAAATCTTGTAAGCAGCGTAAAACCCTCTCATCACTCTCTCCCCTCTGAAAGGTGTAGGTGAAGTGTGTTTGTCGGGGGAAAAATTCTTGGCAACTGCTAGGTGGGAAAAACATGACCTTAGCAAGAAAGAGAGAAAGTCATCTTTTCTTCATAGAGGCATAAGATTTACTCTGACTCAGGGATTTTTGGGACCGAAGCATGTTGCACAAAGCCTGGATCTGTTGGGATGAGTTGGTGTAGAGTGGTGAGATAGACTTGCTGGCAGCAGGACCTTCTGCCTGGTGCTAGTCATGCCAGAAATGTCTGTTTTGTTGAAGTCTGTGGAGCCACCCACCACTTTATTTTGACCCTGGCAGGTGAGACTGACGTAGAAGTTCTCAATAGAGCCTCCCAGATCCCTGAGACAGAGCTGGGGACATCTTAGGCCAACCCAAAAGATGCTCAAGTGAGCAAAACCACTAGCATTAAAAGGATTAGCAAAAAAACCGCTTCCTGTTCCCCTCCTGCCATTGCCTTCCCTGCTCTTGTTCCTGTGCCGTCTGGGAGCTGAACGTGGTCATAGGATGTTTGTGGTGTGACCTGGAGCCAGTGTAACCACTTGGCTCCCTATTAGGCAATAAAACAGAACATATTTCCCCCCTCCGCCCCATGTTGGTTTCCTGTCGTTGTGTCTTTTCCTGCTCTGTTGGTGATGCTTGTGCTTCTTGGTAAGGGCGGGGTCAGGCCTTTGCAAGCCAACCCTTGCACCAGTACCACAGCTGGCTGACCTCTGGCTTTCACCTGCAGTTACTGTTTCTTCTTCTGAATCTGTTGTTGCTTTGAAGCACTACAACATGAGCAAGGCTCTGCAGAGACCTTCTCCACTCTAAGAGCGCTATAACAGCTCCTGTTGACAGGGCTTGGGTATGTGTGAATAAACAGAGGGCATTTTGATCTCTCATCCAGATGGATCTTCAGTTTGTCTTTCGATCTACATAGACTGAAAGCCTCCTGGAAATGCATTCATCTCTGTAGTGTGGGAAATGACAGCGAAACTGGCCTTTCCATTGTACTAGAGCCCAGATGGGAAGTGCTGGCAGGTAAAAAGGCTGTGCCTTGGCTGTTAACGCTCACTACGGTGCTCACTACTGAAGGGAGTCTCCATCCATCACCTGTCCGTCGCTCAGACTGGAGTGGTTTCAGGCAGGTCTCTGAATGCCAGCAATCCAGGGCTTCTGGGCAGTCTTACAGAAACACGCCAGCGTGAAGAGCTGATTGGCAGGGGAGGCTGCAGGGCAGACTTCTTAAGCAGCAACTTGCTCCACATCCTCTTAGGTGACTTACAGGGTCAGTGGGAAGGCAGGGATGACTTGGTGTGTCAGCCCACTCGACTTTGCAGTGACTGCGTGTCACCGCGGCGCAGGACCTGCCCTTCAGGATAGCACAGGTGGGATCTGCTCCTGCGTCCTATCCATGGCTCTCGTCGTCAGAGGCACCCTTGTGAGATCCGGTATCTTTTTGCCACACAGCATGGTGTGGGTGGGCAGCCTGTTTGAGCTGCTCCTGCTGTGAGAAGAGTGCTGGATGGCTGGAGAAGTTTCACACAGAGTACTCGTACTTTCTTCTACAGCGTTGAGGAGGACAACTCCACTGTCCTACAGAGGTGCTGAACCAGGGCCAGCTGGCAGCAGAGGAAGGACTTTTGCCTTCCATGGCCTTTGGATCAGGCAGCCAGGGTACTTGCTACCCCTCGCTGCAGCGTATGATGTGAAGCGCTTGAACTTCACCGCTGCTGTAAATGGAAGTTGTGCCGTTACGTCTTCGCTCCCGGTGCTCGCCCGTAAAGGCCTCTGAGAGATGAGAGCAAGCGAGAGAACCATGTATGGTCTCTGCATCCCAGCTGAGTGACTTTTCTTCATCATGGAAAGTGATGTGTACATCCCAGAGTCCTTTTTCCTGGCCAGATTCCTTGGCTCTATAGCAGCTGAGTTTCTTTTGCTACCCTGTGTACTTACCGGTGATTTTCCCTCAGTTTATTTAAATCAGCCTGTCAGTAGATGATCAGTTAGTTCTGCTACGTAGATGTATGATGATATATTTAAGAAAACTTTACAATTTGGCTCCACAGGTGAAAAAAAAAAAGGCAAGTTAGTTAATTTCCTAACTGCTAAACAATGCTAAAGAAATGACACTTTGTTTAAAGCTGTTTAGACCACCTCTGTGCCAAGGCTTATCACAACGGAAGATACTTAACTTCTGAAGGAAAACTTTGATTGCAGCCAAAAGCAGCTCCAGCTTAAGCATATTTGTGCTTCCAGGTGAATTTTCTACATGTCTTATCTGGTTTGGGAGATGTGGAGATCTCCCACTGAAGTGAGAGAGGGGAGAGCCGTAGCTCAGGCGCAAGGGTGTGGTGGGAAGAGGACGGCAAGGGTACGTTTGCTCAAGCCTCTGCCTTCCCTGTAGCTCTGCTCAAGGTGTTGCTGCATAGGAGGAGCATCTCCAGAGGAAACGTCAGGTTTGGCCACACCTGGCTCCACGCACAAAGTGATACCTCGTGCTTCATCAGTGCTTGCTCATCAGGCACCTTTTGGCAGCGGCCCTTGCGGGCAGCTGTGCCGCACAGGGGAGGGTGCATGGGGGCAGCGCGGGGAGCACATTCATGAACACGAACCAGTCTGTTTCAAAATGGCTAACGCGTGGAAACTTGCTGTTTCCCGAGGGTTTTGTTGGGCTGTTGGGGAACTCTGGCTGGGGATGAGACTGTTTCCAGCTGTGGTGAGCCAAGTGTGAACTCACTCTGGGCAAAATGCCCAGCTCCGCTGGTTTTCTCCTGCCAGAAATTCTCGCCCTCCAGCCAGCGATACCAAACTCAGTTTCTGCCAGCCCTCAGCTGAAGACCTCTGAAGGGAGAGGAGAACAAGGAGACCAAGCAGAGCAAGATACTGCTGAGGAGGCAGTGAGGGCAGTCACTGAAGAGCTCTTGCAAGGGACATGCTGATGGGGTGTCACTGCTGAGGGGTGGCTCTTGTGGGTGAGAGCTGGCGAGGGGTACAGGGACCTGCTTTTCCCAACAGGGCAAAGGGAGAGGCTAAAGTGGGTGATGGAGGTGCAAGGGGTCAGCTTTCCTTGGTTAGGCAGAGCTACTCAATATACTGCTGGCAGTACTGTCAGAGTAGTCGTCTGGGAATGAATATTGTTGCTTTCATCATGGTTTCAACCACACCAGGGATTTCTTCTGTAAAATGGGTTATCCCTTTCCTCTTTTGTGGAAGCTGCTGCAGGGCATAAGGTGCCCTTCAAGAGGGAGGCTGTGCATCTGGGACCTCTTGCCCTCACAGAAAAGGCACTGCCACCATAAACTTCATCTTCTGGAGCGAGCAGTCCTTGTTGCAGTCTCTGTGCATTAGGACAGGGCTTCTTGCAGGGATCTGTTGGTTCAGCTGCTTTTCCACAAAGACTGCTCCGCAGCCAGATGCTGCGGAAGAACAAGGAGATATGTGAGAGTCAGGTGTGCAGGGAGCATCCCTGCTCATTCCTTGTATGGATTTTTAGCAGCTGGAGAGACTAACTGTGGTGCCTCCAATGCTGGCAACGATTGCTAGTGCAGGGAAATTTCTAGCTGCTCTTTCTGTTGAGTGCCTTTGGCTCCTGACGCTGTGGGTGTTTGCATTCAGCTGTTAGGTTGGAGCTAGCAGGTCTCTAGAGTTCCTTAAGTGCCTGTAGTCACAACTCCTTGCGTGCTGAAACTAAGCATCACGAGCATTACACCGTGTGCACACCTGTCTGCATCATGTCTTCTGGGTCCAGTCACGCAGAGGTGTTGGAGCTGGCAAGGCCAGCATATGAACAAGAGACCTTCTGTTCCTGCAAGCGCACCTCCTCCAACGCTGCTTATTTTCACGTGCCAGCGTATCGTTTAGTGACACGTTACACGGCTCCTTGCTGTTGCAGCCTCTTGCAAATGGTCTGACCCGGCCAGCTCCTGACAGCCTTCTTCAAGGCGCACCCCTGAAAGCTGTTTCCATCCCAGACCCCTTTAAAGGAGTATTTCCCTCCCCCTCCTCTAATGGCTTGTTTCTTTAAAGCTGTTAACTGGCCATAATCCAATCATTACTAATGTAATTAGTGAACTGCTTACAGTAACTGAAACACTTGGAGCGTAATATTCTCTGTGTTTGCAGAGCTTGGAACAACTTTGGCCTGCAGTCCTGTGAGAGGTGATTATTGCCGATGGCCCAGGGGTGGGTGCAGGGGACACGGGGCGAGGCTGGCACAGGCCACGCTGCCTCTTGTGCCAAGCTCCAACTCTGCCACGTGGGTTTCCCACAGCAAGGAGAAGCTCAGGAGCCCCACAGAGGTGAGCCGATGTGCCCAGCTCATGGGGATCCCCTGCTGCCCCTTCCTCAGGAGCTTTCTCTTCACAGCTGTATCAGAGGGCACCTGTGCTGGGTGGGACTTGAAGGCCAGCTGGTGGTATTGAAGGTGTGATGTATTAACACTTAATGCTTAGTTTATTACATGGTAGAAAATCCCTACATTGCTGCAGGCTCAGTGTCTCTTGCTGTCCGAGTACCCTCTTGTCCCCACGCACAGTGTCTGTGCTCTCCACCCACCCAGTGACTAACTTTGTAGATAAGGCCGAGAGACTTTAGCTTCTAGCCCTGCAGATTCATTCTGCAGGATTTGGGGTTGCCCAGCAGGCACATCCCTTTGCTGCGTTCTTCAGCCACTTCTCCTTTTGGGAGCCATGAGTTGTCTTTCCTCAAAGCTTCTCCTGCCCTCCCCTTCACACCCTGACAGGAGGGCAGTACCGGCGGCCTTGTCTCCAGACTTTGTTCTACTTCCTCGTTTTTACCTCCTGAGATGAAGCTTATTGTAACTCAGCCTCTTCCTTTTCAGCAAGGAGGAGGAGGAGGACTGGGCAAGGGGCAAGTGTGGGCAGCTTCTAAAGCGGAGAGGAGGGGCAGGGGTGTGTGGGTACATGCAAGTGCTGCAAGCAAAGGCCCTGCAGTGGTAAAATCCCGAACCGCCCCGCTGCCAGCCATCAGCTGGCAGGCACGCTGTAGTCAGCACTTGAGTAGGGAGTTCATTTGCAGATGGCGTCACAAAAATGAAAAGTCTCTTTGGCCTAAGGATGAGGTTTTTAAAATAAAACCTAACGTAACCAACCAGACACCTCCCTGCCCCTCAGAAAACCTGCTTCTATCACAGGGTTTTTGTTTTGCTCTTGAGCTTTTCCAAGTTTCATTCCTGTGTGGGGCTGGGCGGTAGAGGTGCTAGAAGATGCACAGTCTGTATCGTAGCCCCTGGCAGGTGAAATGAGTAGAGAAACAACCTCTGATGAGAATAAGTTTGTGCCATGTGCTCTGGAGTTAGTTTAGGAGTGGAGAGATGTTCTCACCCCGCCGGATCTCATGCGTGCTCTCAGCCTCTACCACTGCCGTCCTATATCCTCACCTTATTGCCCCAGAAATCTGCCCTTGCCACTGAGTTGCATGAAAGATTGCAAATATACTCGTTGCCACGTAGGTTGGAGTGGTTGGTAAGGTGAGGAACAAGTGCTAGAGTGCCAGTGGCCAGAGGTCTGTGTGGTGGGCCCCATGATCTGCCAAGATCTTTGCCTATTGCCTTGCTCTCCACCTTGGCAACTACCTGCATCCTCCTGTGGTCTCTTGCTCTGCTCGTGGCTTGCGGGGTGACTGCGGAGAGGGGTGGTGTTTCTGCCTTGTGCTTGTACACAGAACTCCAGTCTGTGAGCATGCTTCCCAGATGCCGCAAGGCCATGAGCACTGAATAGATGATAACTGGTTTTAAGTGGACTCTTTTATTATTATTTTTTTTAACTTGTATTAAGACCACTTGTACTGATTACAGCACATAAAAGTTGCTTCCCTGTTTCTGGTACTCACTTACAATCCACTTGACTCAAAGAAATTATTTTCAGTTCTGTATTCCGTACTAGCACCATGTGTTTGACTTGCTGTTGTTTTTACACGCTGGTGCAGCCACTGTCAGCACACTCTGAGCGCTTTCCCGTCTGTCTTCAGGGTGAGGTCTTGTAATGGACCACTTTAGAGTGGTGCTTCATAGCACTTTATAGTGGTTCTTCTCTATTTTTTTTCAGCTTCAGGTGTCTGCTTTCAGTGTATCACTACAAAATTGCAGGTGTAGTCTTCCCTTTCTCCACTCCCAGCTCTCCCAGTGTCGTACAGTATTTGGTAGTGAGTTTCTGATGTGGGCGTAACCAAAGAGAATAAAGTCACAAGCATACTATTTTCTGTTAAATTTAGCTTTGAGTTCAAAGCCTCTGGTAATACTCCTTCATATATCATTTTCTACCTGTATTTCCCTATCCCAATTTCTCTGTCCTCCTCCCTTCCTTTCCCTGCCCTACCTTCATTAACAGGAACTGAGAAGGAAAATCTATGTTCCCATCTTACTCTGCCACTGTGTTCAGTGATCTCGTGTGCTTTGCATTGGAGATTGATATTTTGCTTTTGAAACTTCTTGCAAGTAGGTTTTCAATAATTATCTTCATCTCTTTCACATGGAGACTATTCTGGTGGCATTGCTCTCCTTTAGAGCTTATTCGGAAGTCCCTCACTGGCAGTGGACTCCGACAGCCCCCAAGCAAGCCTTGCTCTGCTTCTGAGCAGGGCAGGAGCAGGCAGGCTTGAGGTAGGGAAGAGTTTGCACTAGGCTGTGGAAATTAAAGGTGTAGATTTGTTCTGCACAGCCCATCCGGAGGCACAGCTCTCCTAGCCAAGAGTGAAGCCCTTCAGCAGTGGAAGGGCACAGTATGCAGTAAGAGGTGTCCTTTGGATTCTGGGAATGAGTGCTGTCCTGATGCTGTAGCACAGAGTAAAGCATTGGCAAAACTCACTTGCATTTCTGTTCTCTTCTGACCTTCCTGTGTGGTGGACTGGTAAGTCATAATCTCCTATGACTTCTTCTCATGTGAGTCTTTAATAATGTGTTGTAAGGGTGCTTACTTATTATGAAGTTGCAGTGCACCAGGGCAACAACCACACTTCCCATCTTAGCAGAAGAGAATAGAGACATTGGCTAGATATGTCTGTTTCTGTCAAACTAACTGGGGTTTAATTTACCCCCATTTGCTTCTTGCTTTGCCTTCCCCAGAAGATACAAGTGGGCAAAATATTTTACATGAGTGTGTTGGGGATAACATACTCCAGAGCTCTTCATGTAGTTTGCTAGTGAACTTTGGTACTTCTGCAGCCTCACAGAAAGGATGAATAAATGTATTGTGTAATTGCAGTCTGTAAAGTGTATTCTAGACAGTTTGCCAGAGGGTGATGTAAGGTATATTCAAATTGGCAGTCCCTGATGCTTCTAAAGACCTGCCAAAATCCTGTATTTTTGCACCTAATTTATTTAACTTTGCATATGCGAGTGCTGAGTGTTTTCTCTTCATCCATTTACTTGGGGCAAGAGTTGCTCCAGATGCAGTTCCACAAACTTCAGTCTCACTGTCCTTATCTGTCACTCAGTTTTTCAGGCTGGATCAGTACCTGCACGTGCTGTGGAAAAGTGAGTTTTCAGCCAGATAACAGAGTTGATCCTGCTGAGCCCAACATAAAGAGAAGGAGGAGGTGATGAGGTGGGGGAAAGGGAAGGGTGAATGCAGAGTGGGACTGCCCACTTTAATGGCAGCTTGTCAATAAAGTGGTCGATGCCAGCTGTGAAACCAGTCCCTCAGCAATACTCATTTGGAGCCACAGCTAATGCAGAGGGGACCTGGCTCCAGCAGCCAAAGGAGCTTGAGGTTTGTGCTCTGTTCCAGGCTTCTGAATACCTTTTACTAGGTTGGAAATCAAAGCGTTGCTTTCGGGCTTTCTTTAAGCCCTGCCCAAATTCCTTGAATTTTTGCAGCTCAGACCAGGTGATAGTTCTAGTCTGCATGTGAAAAGAATAAACTGTCCGCCAGCTCTCCATAGGTGGGAGTGGATGGTAAAACCACCTCTAGCCATGCAAGGTATCTGAGATTATGGGGGAAGGATTTTGGAGTGGGGGAATGGAAATGTGTCTGACCCAAGTAAGTAATGTTGGAAGCAGTGACACTATGCTTATGGCTCGGTAGAATAAGGGGGCTGCACTTACTCTATAATATTCAATAGCTGCCTGAGAAATGCCTGTCCCCAGCTGCTCCTTCCCTCCCTTGCAAGGCACAGCCTCTACGTTGCTTCAGTGTAACGTCTTGTGGACATGAACTGTGAGCCAGGTGAAAGAACTTAATCGGCATTGAAAATAATTTACCAAAACAGAAGGAGGCAGAAGAGTTAAACCTAGATAGGTCCCCACAGTGAGAGAGCAGCAAGAGAATGGGAAAGAGCTGAGGAGAGTCTAAGGAAAAAAACCTTTTAAGTCTTTTTTGCTGTGGAAATAAGTATCGATGGATCTGTGTTCCGAACATCACGTTGCCTGGTTCCCCAGTGACTTGCCCTGGACTGGGATTTGGCATCTGTCTCGTTTTCAAGTCCAATGCAGTCTTCCGCCTTCTGGAAGCCGTGCTCAATAGGCAGCAGCTGCTGAGCTGGGAAAGAAGCTGCTTCTGTTGCCTATGCAGGAACATTGGCTGCTGCCTCTTAGGCCCTGCAGAGATTGCCAGAGCTCAGAGCAGTTCACGTAAACCCTGTTGCTGAAGCTTTGAGGAAGCAAAACTGCTCAGCAAGTGCAGTCTTTAGCCCTCCAAGTCTGAAAGCACAAAACCTGAAGACTTTGCCATGCTGCTTTGCAGAATACCAGGCTTCTTCCATGAACAGGTACCGCTGGTCTGATCTCCAACTTTAAAGAGCAGCGAGGCTGCTGTAGGGAGCTTGGGGCTGTGCTGTGGGGTTGGCTCCTTGTGCCTGGGAGCTGGTGCTTCCCTGTCGGGATAGTGCAAAGGGGCTGGCTGCTGCTGTAGTGAGCTGAGCCTGTCAGCAGGGAGATGCTGTGCTGCAGCAGCTGCACTGATGGGTGCGTGGCTCTTTATACCATAGCAAGTGCATAGTGGTCTGATCTGATCTGCTTTTGCTGTCTGTATGGACCTGCGTTGCTCAACAACTGATGCTTCAAACGTATATCAAAGTCTGCAGCATGAACATGTTAGGGCTCTGTGCTGAGTCTTCTTGGGTAGAGCTCAGTCTACAACAGTCCTAAATAAAGGGAAACCTCACAGAGAGTTGGAGACAGGCCCTAAATTATCAGGGTTGGATTCTTTAGCATCAGGAAATCAGAAGAAGGAAAAAAAAGTGCTAGAGTAGCTGCTAAGCAATGCAAGAGGCTTAGCTGTTTTGGCAGCCAAGAAGGGAAGAAATAAATTCTAATTCACTTAACAATACCTTACCTGCGTGCAGAAATGGGCTGGCTGGCTCATGGCATGGGAGACAGCCTAATGTGGAAATGACTAACTTCCTCTGGCAGCTGCCAGTGCAGTGCGTAGGATGTAGGAGATAGGATGTGAAGAGGTCCTGGGCTGCTAATAAGTGTCGCTGGGTTTGCTCAGTACCAAGTTGAACTTAACACTGTGAAAACTCCACTCGCTGAGCTGGATCACCTGATTTGCACAGGAAGAAAATGTTTCCCTTACAAGCACAATGCTCTGGGGCTGTCTGACCGCATCAGAGGAAGGAAGAATCCTGCAAAGATTAGGTCCTACGTGCCTCAATGATAAGATACGTGATTTCACAGGAGGGATGATTTCACGGGTCAGAGAACGGCTGAAATTCATGACTTACCTGGCTTCCAGCCTGCCAGCTCAGGCCACTTTTTCTTCCCAGGCCGTGGTGGGCGCTGGGGTGGGGTTGTGTGGTCCCAGCTGTGTGGCACGTGTGGTGGGAGCCAGAGCGAGAGCATGGCCCTCAGTGCAATGGCCAACACCTACTGGGCAATGGCCAACACCTACTGCAGTGTGTAACAATCGCATGATTGCTTGCCGAGTAAAGGGTTGGGACAACTGTGCCCTTGCTCTTCGAGCCCACCCGCTGGTTATTCAGCGTGTTGGGAATGGGATTATTTCTTCCTGGCCCGCAGACAACATCAGCTTTAGCCTCCCACCATGGAATCTTAATTACCCATACCCTTTTCCCTGTGAAGCTGCACGTAGACCAGTGTTGTTGTTTGACATTGCTGTGGCTGATGCCACGTGCTTGAGTCGGAGCAGGCTAGATCACCAGATAAAGCAGACTTCCAGGGGACTGGTTATGGTGGAAATCGCATTCATCCTTCTGCAGCCTTCCGTTGCATGGACATGGTTTTCCAAAGGAGAGGGCAATGAGCACAAAGCTGATGACGAAAGGCCCGTCCGTCGGTGGAGATGCTGTCCTGCTGTTCCCGCTGCAACGTTTAGCTGACGTGCAGCTCCCAGGAGGAAGAGTGTTAAGCGCCCCTATCACATGACATGGTTCTGTTTACCGCATACTTTTCATAATCAGGGCTGGCATCCAAATCCGGAAGAAGATTAGCAGTTAACCAGAGACCCTGAAACAATGTGCTTCATGTTGGTGTCCCCATGAAGCCATGGGGGCTGCCATCGCTCTCTTGCAAAGACCTGCTCGTCCCCGCAGCCTCAGAGGGGACCTATGGAGAGAGGAGAAAATGGACAGTTTTAGGAACAAAGACTGTATTGGACTGAACTGCATTTGTTGGTGTAAGCTTGAAGCAAAGGAGAGTTTTGCCAGAAATTAACTTACTCCATAATAACTTGATCTCTGCCTAAAGAGGTTCTGGCTGGACCGTGAGCTGAGATTAGTGCCTGAAGCTATCCAGTCTCGGCAGTGGCCACCCTGGGAAATGGGACCGTGCCTCTTGGTGTAATGGTTTGGATGGGTGTCACTCAGCGATTTGGCCATAGTGAATACAAGCAGTTGTGGTGGAGAACCAAGGATAAAATTTGAATTAGTTTGAGGCGTGGTTTTTGAGAGAGGGAAGGTGTAATTTTGTTGCATGCTCCATTGCTTACTTTTGCTATCAGTGTGGGCATAAGGGCAGCAAACTTCCATGAGGCCCAAGGCAGGGTGTGATGTGCACAGACTCATAGGGCTTTTCCCTTCTTCAGCCGAGTACCAGTTTGCTTGTGAAGACCAACCTTGTCCTCCTTCAAGGTTCAACACATGGCAGCAACCTGCATTGCTGCTGATTTTCAAAGCTGTTTGTGAAGACTCCTGTCATGTCTTAGGAATTCAATAAGTCTGTTTTCCCCCATGCTTCCCAAGAGTTTTTCCATCATCCTCTTTCCGTCTTTCTTGAAAAGTATGGTCATCATCCATGGATGATGTTTATATGAATTAGATGTGGAAGAGGAAGGCTGGAGAGGTGTAGGTTTTTTTTTTCTTTTCCCTCTCTGATGAAGCCAAAGCTAATGGAAAAAGATCTTTTCTTGACCATCCAGTTTGTTATTGGAGTCTACCTGCTAAGGAAGCTCTTGGGCTGAAGGGCAGCAGGAGAGATTTTTCCACCCTAAGCACAGCCTTGAAATAAAGCTGTCTATATGTCTGTTAGTAATGTCAGAAGGACCCTCCTTTTTTTATCAGTTAAGTTGACTTTTGTTTACTCTTTTGTGATCCAGCAGGAAAGATGAGCTTCTGCTTCCTATTCTGTTGAGCACTGGGTATGACTGTTGTCCTACAGTACAGCTTCTGTAGCCATAAATTTAAGAAATGTAGCAGTTTAAGTCTGTCTTGAATTAACTTTTCTATATTGATTTTATACTGAACTGGCTTATTGCAGGAGAAACAGAAAGCTACTTGAACTTCCTGAAATAATCCCAAATTCCTCTACTTAGAAGACTGGTGGTGGATGCCTTAGGGTGCTTGCAAGATACCTGTTTTCATTAGATATTGACACACCTTGAATGGATATTGCTGGAATGAGGTTTTTAGGTCTTCTGTAACAAGTGGCAATAAATGTTCCTTGACTGTTTGTACCAGAGGTAATTTGACTTCCACGTGGTAACTAAGACTGCTCTCTGTCAGCTATCTGTACCTTACCTCACTTGAATGATTCCCTAGTTGAGAAAACAGATGACAAACGTCACGGTAGTCATGACTTGCAGATTGCACGCAAACTGCATGTCCCGAAGCTTATCTATTTGTTGCCAGTGTTTTTTGTGTGGTGGTGTTTTTTCTAATTAAATACGACGCAGGATCCAGGATCTGCTGGTTTTTATTACTTCTGCTATATCCGTGCATGCATATATTGCAATAGGAATGATGTAGGCTCTCCCTAGGTAAAGAATAAAATACCCCAAGTGTCACAGGTCTAATAAAACCAAAGTAAGTCAAAAAATGAACAAGACTCAACAGCCATGCATTTTACTGTGTAATCCTTAGGAACAATCACCATATATCAGTTGTGATAGTAAGTTGAATTGTGAATGTTTTCCTTAGCAACTGTTGCAAAGGAAAATTGTCAGGCAACAGCAAAATTAGGAATGATGAGTATGAAAGACACTCTGAGAGATGAGCTGTAGTCTGACGTATTATCTGTGACTAAATGATTTGGCATTTTCTTACACAAATATGTAAGAATATGAGCATTTGTGAATATGCATCAAAGCGAGTTCAATCTAATTCCCTAGCTTCATAAAGTCTCTTGCTGGCTTTCTGTGTGTAGTAGATATCTCTAGGCAGCTCCACAACACAAGGAGCAGGGTCAAAGAGCTTGACGTGGTTCTAACTTATACAACCAGTCCTTGGGCAGCAGTGATGAGTCTGAGCAGACACCCAGCCATGGTAACTGAAGAATGGTGGTTGGCTTAAATCATTCTTCATTGTGAAACCATTCCTTTTCCCCTAAAATAGATGGTGGACCTGAGAGAACTGTGGCTGATACCACACTTGGGATTTCCCTCCTGTGGAACTACACCAAGGTTGATGATGGTGTAAGCACGTGTGTGAAGGAGGAACTGGTGTGTCCATTCTTAGGTACAAAGCAGGACAGGACAAAATGACAAGTGACACACCATCTGCTGCCTGCAGAAGGGCTTGCTCAAGCAGTGTCAGCTGCAGAGCCATGTGAATGAAGGATGAGTATACAAGGAAGAAGGCTTTAATTTGGCATGTATAGGTATGCATGT
This sequence comes from Apaloderma vittatum, assembly GCF_000703405.1. Taxonomy (NCBI): domain Eukaryota; kingdom Metazoa; phylum Chordata; class Aves; order Trogoniformes; family Trogonidae; genus Apaloderma; species Apaloderma vittatum. The sequence continues at coordinate 72,155 of NW_009703862.1, read as the reverse complement.
ATTGCAGAAAACACTGTGTTTAGCAGAATCCCTGAAGGGGCTAATCCAGCAGTCTTTTTATCCTGAAGTCTGAAACAATAAATTAGTACTAAGCTAAACGACTGCTTTAAACACTTATGCAAGGCAATGTCTGCTTCCACACACTGTTGTCTTAAGAAGGGGCTGTCTAAGGAGATGCACATGAGTAGCAGTCGAGTATCAGAATACAAATGCTGTCAGGGTAAGAGCACCCTCATTAGGCGTTATTTATTCATGGGAGAAATGATTAAAGGGAAGAGAGACTGCCTCGAGCTGGCACGAGATGCACGTCAGCGAGCAGGAGCCTTTCTGCTGGGTTAGCTGTGAGAGGGGGCTTGACATGTCTTGCAGAATCCTTTAGTTGATCACTAAATTCTATGCAAAAATAGAATGAAAAGCTATTTAAGGAACAGTCAGGGTACAGCTTAGGAGCGATCTGCCCAGGCTACTTGCCCAGTCTTGGGGTGAAGGTTTTGGTTTTCCCAGTGTCCCAACACTGCAGTGAGATTTTATAGTGACTTCATTGTCCTTCCAGCTGGAACCAAGGCACTGTCTCCTTTTCTGCCCTTTCTTCCTTGCCTGTCCCAAACATATGGCGTATGCAGGGAGGAGCTGGTGTTCTGCTACAGTGCTAAATAGCTCTAGTGGAAGTTCTCCAAAGTGAGAGCTTACATGTTTGAACCAGAACATGTGTTAAAGATACGATTACATACACAGTTTAGGCAAATAATGGGTTGTGATGTTTCACAGTGATTTTGATGCCTGGTTTTATTGGGGGTGCTGAAGCACTGCTTTTTGAAGCATCCCAGTTCAATGATGCACCCAAAATGACTTATCTTTGTAAGACTATTTCAAAACTTGTAGCACACACGGCAGAAAGCACCCCATCTGTTGAATGGTTTCCCTTCGGTGGATGAAAGAAGGGCACCTCCCCATGCTGCCCTCAGCTGCTATTGTCGGTGGCATTTCTCACTGGTGGTTAATGTGCAACCACAATGTCCACAGAAAGTCTAGATTTCAGCAATTATTCCTGTGCCTTGACAATGTCTTTTTCAAGAGCAGCAAGGGAGGGGCAGGAAAGAGGAGATTTACTTTGTAGTGCCTTAAAAAGGCTAAACAAACCAACTGTAAGTCACGTAGTATTGATGTGACCTTCACCCAAGTCAAACTCTACATAAAATCTGCGTAGATGTATGGAACGGTTGCTGTGTAATTATGCTCTGCTCTTTCCTACTGAACTGTAAAGCAGAAGTAAATGGAACATCTCGGGTGATTTAAAGGGTTTACTTACAAAAAAGGTTTTGTTCCTGCTCTCTCGTGCAGGTTCATTGTGCTCTGTGTGCCGGCGCAGCACGGAGCGGTGCCCTGTTACTGTAACGTCCATGCTTGTTCATCTCCTCCTTTCCTCACCTGTACTTGTCTCACTTCTTGGGTGCATTAAGCAGATGAGTTGGTAATCTGTTCAGGGCTCTTCCCTGTTTTGTCTTGTTATATTTTGAATTAACTTAGGATCCAGTAAGATATCTAAGTAGTTCCAATACAGCTGAATCCTTGAGGATTTATTAGCAGTGGCTTTTATTCGTCGTTGTGTTACTCACTTGCCTTTGATTAAATCTAGCTTTTCACAGCTAGGCTTTGTAAACCAAAATACATTTTCACCTTACTGATCATCTTGTTTTTCTCGGCCACTAGTAATTACATCAGGTGATATTTGTGCTTGTATGAAATGTAGTGTAGCCCCCTCCCTGCCTTCCATTTAGTTCTCTACCTGATGTAGGCTGGCCACTTTATGCTTTCATATTCTGTCTTCTAGCTTAGTTTATATTCCAAAGAACATTCCTCTTGCCCTATGATTATTTCCCTTTGAAAGGTCAATGGTATTACAATAACAGCAAAGTTAGGCAAAATAAGTCAGAAGTTGGGCAACAAAGAAGGAAGGTGCAACCTGCATGCTCATCTCTGGCAGTGTGGCAGGATGGGACAAGGCAAATAGGTTTGTTCCTCATTAGGTGCCAGCGAACACACATGGGAGCCAAGCTTCATTAGTTCCACTGCTTACCGAATGGCTTGTCATCGAAGAATAAATAGGTTAATATGACTTTGTATGCGAGGCATTAATTTTCAAAAGAGCCGAAATCAAGCAGAGATTTTATTACAACAGTACATAAGAAAGGTTGCACTGGCATTATTTTGCATCTCTCAGGAGTGGCACGTTGCCGTTTCGTTGCCAGTGAGTTGTTTGAGTTGCTAAGGACAGATGATGCTGGGTGGTGCTGGGAGGCACCTTCCTGGAAAAAAAGCCCAACTGATAACCAGAGCAGCTGTGGGCTTTGGTAACTTCTTGGTTGATCGGGACTGGGACAGTTTTTGAAAGCTAAGTGCAATTCTTTGCAATACGGGAGGTGGCAATTAAGCCTCTGTGTAGACTCTACCGCATTTCTTTTCAAAAGATAAAAGACCCAGAGTAGGGTATGCCTCAAGGATGGGGAAGCCTCTCTAGGGCTCACACCTGTTTTGCAAGAAGACTTTGGACCTGGAGTTGGAACAGTTGCGGTTCAGGCACACGCTCCTCCTTGCTTCAACTCTTGGCAGAGGGGCAATGCTCAGCAATGGGGCAGCATAGTTTTCTTCAAAACTAGGGCTGAAGTTTTTTAGAATCTACTCTCTTGTTAAAGCTGGAAAAAGAGCTTTTGGGGAACGTTGTTACCCAGTGTGCAATTACACTGGTGCTGGTGTGCTGCTGCCGCGCTGGATGGTGTGCAATTAGCCCTGCGTACTTCAGCCTTCAGCAGCCCATCGTGCGTCAGGCTGCCTTTAACTCTTCTGCTCTTACAGCTTTGCAAGTCTTGAGCCCAGAAATCCTTGCCTAAATTTAGCTGTAGCCATGGCACAATGCTGAAATGTGACGATGTGTCCTGTTGGTTAAGCAGGCAGTGGGCACCACGACATGACGGCCGGCTCCCCAGGTGTGTCTTGCGTGGCACCTCTCCCTGCCTGCCTTTCACAACTTGGAAGAACCCAAGTGAATGGAAGGCACCACATTAATTCATGAGCGTTTCTGTGGCCAGAGCAGCAAGCAGTGCTTTTTTGCCACCTGCAAGATTCCCTTCGTGCCCGGGTGAGCTGTGAGGGCTCTTGGTGCAATAGTTACAAAGCCAGGTCTCGGCCTTCGGGACTTGATGAGGAACACGTGCACCCTGGGGTAGCTGCAGCACGTGGAGGGCTGCTGAATTCTCTGACGAATTCAGACAAGTGGGATAGAGATCAAGAGCGGCACACAGGCCCTTTAAGAACAAATTGGCAAAAGAAGAGCTCAGTATTTAAATTTAGTGCAGACAAAGAGGGAAAAAATTCCCTGCAGCATCTGTTTTATATTACTGCTCAGTGCTTCAGCAGAGGGTGTGTTTACAGTGAAGCTCTCCACTGTGTAGCGAGGAGGGTGCTCTAGCTGTTGGTTTCTGGGGGACTCTGAGCTCAGGGTATGTCCCATGTCCTCGCTTTGGCTTCCTTAACTGATCCCATCTCGGCTGTTGCGGCAAACAGAGGGGTGCCCTGTTGGGTCTGAGGTGTCTGAGCACAGAGCTCTGTCTTCCAGGGCTCTCACAACGCTCACCGTCCTGGCTGCTTCCCGTTTTGCTCTGCCTATAAATAGAGGCAAATAGTCCCCTGATTATGAGTTTATGCGTACATATGACCAGTGGCTACATACAAAGACTATAAAACTGCTGATGTGTCTGTGTCCTGGCTTCTTCACTTCTGACTCGTTCTAAAGGCAAGGTCGAAGCTCAGCGTGGGAGGTGGAAGGAGCAGAAGTATGGCTGGGTTTTAGCTCCAGCGGAATTTCTCTCCTGAGCGCGTGTGTGTTTTCTTTATTAAACCGTGGTTTGTGGTCTCTGAGCAGTTTCAGCAGAGCCGAGCGCCAGAAGGGAACCTGAAGGTAGCAGCATTAGTGGAGCGAGCTGCTCGTCGGGAAGGAGTGGAGCTTTGCCCAGGTCCGTGGTAGCCTGTGGAAATGCTCCTTTCCACTGGTAGCACGTGCATCCTGCAGCGCGCCTCCGTGAGGACTGGCTGCACCTCCAGTGCCGTGTGCTGTAAAAGTCAGACTCGTCAGTGAACTCCTGTGCTCTGTCTGACAGGCAGAGAGGTTAAAAATTCTTCCAAGTTAAGTATATAATTGTATTGCAAGATTTCCATCATTTTCAAGGGTAAAATACAATTATTTTTTTTAGACCTAGAGCTGTGAAAAAAATAATTTCTAACCCACAGGGCTAGCGTTCATTTCAGTGTCTGCTATTTTGAAACTTTTGGCAATAAATGCCATATGCTTCCAGGCAGAAGGACGAGGAATGGAAAATTCTGGATTTATGTTCATGTATAATACAGATTTTTTTTTTCCAGCTGCTACTGGACCAAAGCCTGTTGCCACCACCGCCAGGCTTAGATTAAAGCCCGTAACACAAATAAACTCTTCTCCCATCTATTTTTGTCCAAGAAAACATAAAACTAGTCCCCACCTCCCCTTTTTCCTCCTCCTGTCCAAGGGCGAGTCAGAAGCAGTTGTCATCTTGCAATTTTCATCATCCTTTCTCTTTAAACAGCAGCGAAGGCAAATAATAATTTGCCTGACACCATTCACATCAGTTCCCCTAAACTGCCAGTCATCCTTTCTGACTGGATACATCTCCCTCAGGTGAGTCAAAAGTTAAGCCCTGCCCTTGCCTCTCTGCCATCCTCTTCCAACCAGCCACCAACTTCCCAACCAGGAGTGTGAGGCTGCTCAGTTACAGCTCCTGAAAGGCTTCACAGCTCCACCGGCTGGGGCAAAATCCTGCAACTCGTGACAAAGTATTTCTCTTGTATGTGCCCTTGCTGAAAGCGGGCCCTTCTCTCTAGAGCAGGAAAAAGAATTCTCTCATTTACTCGAGCCAGTGTCTGGAATTGTCAGAGCTTTTCTGCAACTTGCTCACTTTTCTGAAAGGAGTGAGGTTGCAGCTATCTATTGGAAACAAGCGCTATTTACTAAGAATATAGCTGGGAGTATGGTTAGGGTTGAAATGGAGCGACAGAAATGAAAGGAAAATCCTAACAATTTAAAGTAAAGTATATTACTCTAAAGTAATACAGAAATGTCTAAAACAATTTAATTCTAACATTGTTTCTCATGGGATTTTATTCTCCTTCCACCTTCTCTCTTTCCCAAGTTAGTATTTGCCTCAGCTCAGAGCAACTTGGGACGTTTGGCATGGCCCTTAAGAATTGTCCCAATCCTCCTTCTTCCAACCTAAAACTGTTATCTAGCTCTTTTTATTGAAAATAGTTAAGACACCATTAACTCGAAGGTATGTTCACTTTATTTGATAAAAATACATGATTTTTCCCCTTGAATCTCTCTCCTAGTCCTCTGCCTGCCTGAAAGCTCCTTCTTAGAGAGAGAAAACTGTTGTGGATTTTGTTTTTTTATTTTATTTTATTTTATTTTTCTCTCATCCCTTAACTGGGATTGCTGAGTTTTGGAACCAGTTTTTTATACCCAGTGTGATGCCTCCTCCTCTGGCCCACTGAGGAATGCACCTTTTATCCCGTTGGCCTTTCCTGAAAAAGGAAAGGTTCTGGGTATGTGCAGAGCACAGTGAAAAAAAAAAAGGGGGGGGGAAACACCAAACCCTAGTGCTGGCACTCAGCATCCAGTTTACATCATCCGTCCTCTCTTGTGGTGAGCTCTTTGACCTCATCTCCTAGAAATGAGCAAATGCAAGAATGTGAACGTGTCTGCGGCGAGGGCTTATATCACGCTCTGTCCTCAGCCAGTGGAGTTGCTCCAGCTCCTGCCTTCGGATTATTCCTACGCTCTGCTGACTGCCCTGCGTGCCAAGTTGATTTCCCCTGCCAGATACAGTAGTGTGGTGTTACTAATCTTGGTTATATTTGGGCTTGTCGCACCTTTGCAGAGGGTGACGGAGGAGCTGAGCATGCCTTGGACAGCAGATTGGCCTGGGCTGGACCCGACGCCTCACCGCTCAGTGGGGATGTGTTTTTGCCCAGGGAACCGACACTGGGGCTTGTGCCCCTGCCGTCCCCTCGTGCTCTGTCTTGGAGAACATTGTCTGAAGCCTCCAGCTCTTTGAGGTGGAAAAGTCGAAACAGCAAATGTTTCCTGATGGGCTGAGCTGGCTGGTGGCAGTGTTTTCCTCCCGGTTCTTGCTGCCGTGTGTTTCCTGCTATGGTCCTGTACGTTTCCCTGTCATCAGGACGGTGAAAATCTCGCTGCTACGTTTCAAGAGAGATCAAATTTTTTCCCGTTAGCATCTGGTGAAGTGTTCTGCGTGTCTGCTTTTAAATAATGTAGCTCCTTAGAGCTCCTTTGGACTTGGTTGGAGTCACCAGACTTTTTCTGTTGTTCTGCCACTGTCCCCTGCAGCGTGGGGCCTGATCCCAACCCCCTGCCGTCGGTGGGAACATTCTCTTTGGTAGCCTTTGGGTCAAGTCCAGAAAGTTTTCTGTCTGCCTTTCCCAGCCTTTACCTAGGGCAACTATTCTAGCAGGCTGAACACCCTCCCAAAGTATTGCAGATCCTCGGTGTGTGTGTGTGTCTTTAAGCCTCATTTCGTGTTGTGGTTTTTTTTTTCCTTTTCATAAAAGTTTTGGGAAATTAGACTGTAAAGCCATTGCACAGGCTTTGTGAGGAGTAAGCGATGCCCAGATACTAGCTCAGAGCTACTGTGCTACCTAGAAATGAAACTACCTCTGCCAATGGTTCAGGTTGAATAAAAGATCAAAGGCGAGGGGAAGAAAAAAAAAAACCCAAACCTTGAATGTTTCTCTTTGCCTTTTAATCTTTGATATCAGTCCCACATCTGACTGGCTTTAGAGAGAGTTTCTTGCTTTGATAAACTGCATAAACAGTTTCAAGACAAACAAAACAATTAAGGTCAGAATAGATAAAATGATGAGGTTTCGGTCAGGACATCAAGAACATCTTTAAAAAAATACATTACTTTAAAGATTGGTCATATTCTGCTTAGATTCCCGGTCTGGAGTCTTGGTGGCATGGGCAAGGCAAAGGTGCATGAGTTTGGAGCAAGGACAGTAAGTTGGGGAAGCGGGGGAGAGGTGCTGGGGTGCTCAGCCAGGTGTTGCGCTGGGGGAGCCAGCATTGCCTCAGTCTCTCTTAATGCATTTGCTGCTCTACCAAGGTGTCTGAAGCATTGAACCGCAGCAGGCTGGAACACAGCTTCTGCTGTAATTACATACTATCATCATTTTTAATCTTCAGCTGCGAGTTTTTGGCTTTTTTTTTTTTTTCCTTTCTTTTCTTACTTTGCTTTAAGATCTCTGTCGTGGTCTGAACACACCTGCTGGGAAGACCTGACCTGACCTTCCCTGCTTTTTTGCTTCCCCTGCAGTGCTGAGCCTCAGTTCCCGTGCTCGCTGTGCACTCATCTCTGCAGGGCGGCTGTGCCTTGGACCCCTGTACGGCTCCTACGTCACATAGGCCCTCCCAAGCTGTGTTTTCCTACCACCACTGTTTCTGGTACTCAGACAACTTGGACATCTCTACACTGGTTTTCACTGTGCTGTCTGGGTGTATCCCGACACGGATCCCTTGAGGTACGCCTCGGTACCCGTCAGCACTCTGTGCGCCGGGTGAAGTTATGAGATCCCATCACTTGCAGTGCGTGTGGTGGTAAGGCGGTGTTAGAAACGTGCAGGGACATGCACACACCTCGGGGCTCCTGAGGATGCTCACTAATTAAACCACTCCTTGGGCTGTGATGCACATCGAGCAGTGGCTTGCTACTTAGTGCTGGTGTAGACAGTTTAAATCCTGTTTTATCCTAGCTCTTAGACGACACATTCATGCTTCAGCAAGGAATATGTCTTAAGATCCCAGAAAAGACCATCTTCATAATCTTGCCACCCACAGTAGCTTTAGCACTTTCAGTATGCAATTAAAAGTAAGTCACGATGCAATTCAGTTTTAAATATGACCGTTACCTTAGTAAATACCCTTCTGCATAACCGTGGGACTCAGACACTGACATACTGTGTTGTTAGCTGTTAATTGGGCTAGGTATTTAAACTATAAGTAAAAACACCGTTGCACCTACAGATGTGCAATCGCGTGTTCACATGAAAAAAGTGATAGTCTAGGAGGAGAGTTGCCTGTGGTCGACTCTCAGTAATTCACTGCTTGTCTGTGCACTGTTGGAGGTCTGCAGGTTCATGGAGACAGGTAGTGGACACACTGGAAAGCTTGTGCTGCAGTAAGGACCTACTTTTCCTCATGAATGAGAAAGTGCACGTCTTGGCACCGTCCCAGTTATCTGTGCTGGCTTCGCAGAGGTAACACCACCAGTAAAAAGTGACAACTCTTGCTGCTCTGTGTGTATGAATGAAAGGAACACATCTACTTAGGGGCAGATAGAGGAGCAGCTCCACCTTTTCACAGTCTCTGTTGCAGGAGTGGAGGTGGGAGAGAGAAGAGGGGGTGCTAGGGTGGTCCACATTCAAAATTCTGAAGGCTCAGTTTTGTATTTTGCCTTTTAGAACACATTTGCTGCTCACGTGGGTTAGCAGTGGGACTTTTTTTGAAGTGCCTTTATGTAAACATTCAATATCTTGCCTACACCCAGATCAGTTAAATCCTTTCATCCGACAATAGATGTGACATTCCCTACTAAGACCTGACATTTCGTTTCCCTCCAGAATGGCTGATGGATCTCCTGTACAGCTCCCACACGGGCTCTCAATTATCTTACGTCTGAGTAATGGCAACATCCTTTTCTTCTGACCTCCACGAAGCAATCCAGTTGCACTCACCCAAACAGCTGCAGCAATAATTTTGTCACCCATCACATAGAAACAGTTCCCTTTGGTTTGTGTCTCTCTGATAGCACCCCTTTCTTCACCTTGTCAAATGAGGTACCTGGCTTTGTTTTCAAGGCCCCATGTCGCCGCTCCCATTCTTCTTATCTCTCTGCTGTGAGGTGTCAGGTCTCACCTCTATCAGCCCGTGATACCAAGTGTCTGCTCATTATATTTTCAAACAAATGCTTTCTGGCTCTTTGTTTGTGCTGCCTCTCTCACTTATGAGTAATCTCCTGCAGACAGCCCCAGTTCTGTTTCCCCTCCAGTTGGGCTGCAAGCACCAAGTACACAGACCAAGCTAGAGCAAATCTCACCATGGCAGCAGGATGTAGCTGTTGAGAACGAGGTGATGATACCAAAACATAACATGATGGCACCAGACATCGGAGGGTGTGAGGGAATCGGTCCTGCGGTCTTGCACAGGAGGCTGCTGTTCAGACACAGTTACGTGGCTTGTAGGGATCGTGAGCTGTTTGTTGCTTTTTCAGATAGAGTCAGTCTTTTTTTGGAGTAAATCTCTCCTTAGTTTACCACGATCTTGGTAAAGAACATGACAAGAGGTAGGTTGTGGGTGCGCCAAGACCACTGCCAAGCACCCTGACTAACAGTGCCTTGTTGTTCTGAGATGCACTGTCTCCACCCTCATCCGAGTCTCACGTTGAAAGTCCTTTGGAGCACGGAGCTGCTTTTTACGCTGTGTCTCCTTAGTCCCTAGCACAGTGAGATCCCTACCCATCTTCAGAGCACTTTCTTCTTTGGTAATATGTGTACATTACAATCATCTTGCCCCAGGAGCTATTTTCTTAATTTTGGAAAACCCCGTATCGGGTGAATGATCTCAACAATTGCAGACCTTGTCTAGAAGAAGAATTCCCTTGAGCTGTAAGTGATGCATTTCACAGCTGCAAATGAGCACAAAAGCTCTGAGCATGGACATCACATTTGAGTCAGGGACAGTAATGATGACCAAGGGGACAAATGTATCCAAAAGTCTCATTTTCTTCCTTTTAACTAAGAGTTTGTGTCACCAGTGATGGTAGTAACGCCTAAATACATAGTACATCCATGCCGTGTAACCTTCAGAAATTCTTTGGATACAGATATCCTTTCTGATGCCTTGCTCTTTGAACGGGGCTCTCAGGTTTCAGGCCAAACACTGGAGTTTCTTTCTCACTAGAAATGCAGCTGTAGGTTCTTTTAGCCAGGGCCCTTGCCATCATCCCTTAGGGAAACAGATTATTTCAGTTTTTTTCTGTCTTACAAAACTGCAGAGTCACTAAAATTCTGTAGCCTAGAAAGCCCAGCACAACATTTTGTGCCAATTTTGCAGCATCCATACAGAGCGGTGGGCAAATACATTAAGTTGTTTCAATTATTCAACCCGTTTACTTAGCTCTGTATTTAGAAAGCTTGGATAAATGAAGCCATAACTTCCTCTTGCTCCTTTCCCCTTCATCAGCAAAGTAAACAGCCAAAGAGGAGTCACAGAAAATGCAACACCTGTGAATCCTCCCAGGGAGCTGAAGGAAGCAGCGGCTCAGGGCAGCAGCGTGCGAGGTGGACACGAGGGCTCTGGGTAGCCCCAAACGTCTCTGGAGCTGTGCTGCACAAGGACTTTCCGCCAGATCAGCTCCTGCACTGCCGGCTCTGGGCACTTAGTGTAGATGCCCCCCACCCTGCTTCATGAGAGCAGGAGCATTGAGACAAATCTCCAGGACAGCAGTTGCGTTTACATCTGCCTATGGGAATCCACCGGAGAGAGGGCGCTTCCCCGTCCTGCTCCCCGTGGGGAGAATCCCCCATTCCCTTCTCCCATGCTCTCAGACGAGCCAGGGCTGGAGCGGATCTGCGTGTCCTGATGCGCGTTGCAGTGCCCGGCGTTCGCTGTCTTTCCCCCCCCAGCCTTTTCCTGGGACCGAGTAGGTGACACCTCACCGTGAAGTCACTGTGAAGTCTGGTTAAACCCTCCACGAGGGTTTGTCTGGGTGGTGAAATGTAAAGTACAGGCCTGCCATCAGGGACAGAAGGTTTCCTTCCAGTGTCCTGGCCCAATCTGCACTGGACAGCTGGAATTCAGCCTCTGTGAATCAAAAGTGTCTTGCTTTCAGTGGTTTGTTGCCACTTTTCAGACCATCCTCATGCTCACTAAAATGATTTCTTCCAGTATATCTTCAAACACTGTAAAGCATTTGGGAAGCTCGGCATATAAAGTGCAGAGGCAAGCTCTGTTTAATTTTTGTTATGAGAGAGCTTGAAGCAAGTTGACATTTACGAGCTGATTTCATAGGAGAGAGAAGAGCATAAGGAAGGGTCCTGCTAATCTGAGCTTCATAATAAACTCTATAAAAGACCCTACTTCTGTCCAGTTGATCTCCTTGTACAGTTTTTTTGCATGGTTTTTGCAATGTCTGAAGACTTCTCGTAAGTTCCTAGCTATTAGTGCTCCCTGGTAACTGTGGGATAAAGAGGGCTTGTACTTTACTGATGTAAAATGCCAACTGACTCATTGATTTAATGGACAGTAGCTTCCCATTGCCAGAAGCAGATTCTTGCTGAAGTGGTGCAGCTCTGTAGCAGAAATAGAGTTAAAGGCTTCAGAGGCACAGATGCAGAGAAGAACAAATATTTACCATGTGTTGGACAGGAAGTGCACTGGATTGAGATTTCTGCCCTTGCCACTTTATCCCATTATTAACTAAGAAAAGGGATTGTTCTGACTCCAAAGCAGTTGATACCACGCCAGTGGAAAACCAGAGTGAAAGGGCCTCTGGATTTTTTTTATTTTCTTTTTTTGGTGTCCTGTCTTCCAGGAGAGGAGAATTAAAAATTGTGCAAGACACTGAGAACTGTACTCCACTGAGCAAAAATGAAAACTCCTGCATTGAATTCACTTGCGCTTCTTACAGGTGATGTGACTGATTCCTTGCTCTCATCCACAAGGATGAATCGATTGTCAGGAGGGTTTATTTACCCTGTGCAACAGTTCCTAGCTCCTTTGGACAAGGAGAGGCTTTCGTGGTGAACTTCACGTTCCCAGTGGGATCCAGCCTGGCTTACGCAGTTACAGTCGGGGCTGGGACTCTCACTGCTCTCGTGTTGTTCTCTCATCCTGAGCTGCAGAAACGGGTTTTGGGAGGTGGCTAAGAAGCAGTGACTGAGCTCTGTGTTCCCAAGTTGCAGGGGCTGTGCCCTGGAGTTGGGAAGTGTGAGCAAACTTACGGTTTTCTTTTTCGCCTTCAGCAATTCCCTGTGCAGCTACCAAATGGTTCTTTAGGCAGATGCTGGTAACGCAAAGTACAACATAATCGTACCTCCTGTTTTCAGGACGTCATAATTCAGAACAGGTGTGGGTTATATTTTGTCTTTCAGCCACGCTTGAAACTCAGCTGCTGCAATTAAACCAGAACAGGACATTGCCGCTGATGCTAGTGGCACTAAACCCCTTTTGTGGAGGTGGCAAAACAGTGCTGCAAATGTCTGTAATGATTTGTTCTGAATACCCCTTTAATTCCTTTGACTTTTCTAAGAGAATTGGCCAACTGCATTGGAAAGCAAAGCTCTTCATTGTGCAGCATTGACCATCATACCTGTAATTCTTCAGAGGTCAGCTGCTAACAGTGTAGCTCTTCAACACAAACCAAGCTCTCTTAATCATAGAATCCTTAAAGTTGGAAAAGACCTCCAAGATCATCTACCCAACACTACCATGACCACTAAAGCAACTAAAGCTTCTGTCACTTGCAGCCTGCAGGCACAGAAATTACTCAGAGGGCCAAGAGACTGCATTTTGGCTTATCTGATTGCGGCCGTACTTTGTAAAGGGCCCTTTCAACACCCTGCTCTCTTCACTGGTGTTGCTGGTGTGATCTGTTCTGTCTAGCCATGGCCTTTCTTGTGCCAAGGTGTTGACAGGATCCAGGATTACTTTGTAATTAATCACTAATTAACTGAGCACCTCCTTGACAGCTTATGCCACAGCCTCAGGCGGAGAAAGAAGCTGCAACCAAGCCTGTCTTTTGAGTTTCTGTTGAGTGTGGGGAGGGTGACAGACAGCCACCTATGAGACTCCAGCAATTCTTCCAAGTGCTTTAGAAGAAGTGCTTTCACACCTTTAAGGCATGAAAGGAGGCTTCAGAGAAGCTGTCAGAGAGCAATAGCACCAGGAAGGGGAAAAATCACATGAGACCCTAGGGGTTAATGCTGGTAACGAATTAGCGCTGAGTGCAGGGAAACTTGGAATGGATGGTTGAGATTTGTTTCATGGCCTGCCCAGCATTTCAGTCCAAAAAACTTCCAGTTAAAAAGCTAATGATGGCCTAGTCTGTATGTTGAAAGAGCAAGAGAGAGAGACATTTGTGGTGACTGTGGGTTAGCATCCTCCTTACTTGATACAGTATATCCAGCTCCCAGACTATCAAGGTGGAAAGGATCCTGTTTTGGGGCAGCTGGAACTGCTTTATTAGTAATTCTGTTGCTTTAAAAAGCCATGTGTGCAGCAGTTTTCTGCCTGCTCTTAATACACTGTTAGCTGTGATGAGCCGAGCGCCTTGGTCGTTGTTCCAGATAATTTCATTTAAATAAAATGCCTTGCAACGTGGAATGCGCTGTAGAATTTGTTGCAAGAGTTAGCAGAGCTGTCTCGGCAGCCCTGTGTAAGGTAGGGTGTTTGGTAGGAAGCAGGTGCCGTGGAGGGTTTGCTTTTGGGTCCGGCTGGGCAGGCAGTGGGGCTCTGTGGAGCAGAAGCCCAGGTGCCCTCCTCTGAAGACATCACTAGCAGAAGAGCAGCACTTGCAGCTGGGTAGATTGATTTTGTTTTCCAGCTGTGCGTGATGTATTGCTTGAATATCCTGGGGTTTTTTTATTATTTTTCTGGTGACTGGAAACTGGAGTCCTCCTCCTGTCATTTCCCCAACAACACTAGGAGAAGCCTGGGCTAGCACCCATAGCTTTCAGCCTCTCCAAGACCTCCCTTTGCAGAGCACACGTGCAGGCAGCCTAAAACTGTGCTACTAGGCTGCGATTCGTGTGCCAGCATCCACTTCTCAACCAGAGCCAAACCTTTGTGGACACATCTCAACAGCAGAGCTGTGTTGAAATATTTGCTTAAAATTCAACCCCAGCATAAACAGGCGGAGGGAGGGTGCCTCAGTGGCCGTGAACACTGCTTCCCTTTGAGCGCCCGTGGTGGTACCCTGGCAAGGGGGTGTTCTCCAGGGAATTCTTTCTTTGGTTCCTTTAAGCCAGACCTTTCTCCTGTGAGAAGGGAGGCAAGCAGCACTGCTCTGGCTCGGTTACAGCTTCTCCGGGGCTGTCGCACAAATATGGCAGCCTTGTGGCTGTGTCAGAAAGTTTACGCTTGCCCATGGAAAGGAGGGCTGCATGGAAGAGTGATTTAGCAAGGAGAGAAGTGAAGAGCATCTGGAAAGGTCAGATAAAGCTGGAATGTCGCTGTCACAGCCACAAAGAGAGAAAACTGCTTGTTTTTATTTTTTTTATATCTGTCATATATGTGGTTGTGGTAGCTTTGACACTACATTGCTGAAATTGCTCAGTGGCTGAAGTGCTTTGTGACTGTTTTCTTATAGCAGAGAGGTCTCTAGATTGGCCCTCAGCAGTGTGACGGCACTGCTGCTTTCCAAGCAGAAGCATTCTTTACACTTTAAAATGTTGACTAACTGTCCTGCTTCCTCACGTTTCAGGAACATTGCCTGAGCCCCTTTGGTGCTGGAGAGGTATTGTATTTGGAAAGGATGGTGTGAAGAAAGGTTATTGCCTTTCAGAAGCAAAAGAAAAAGTTTGGGAAGTGCAAAAGCACCAGAGAGTTGTGTGTGTGTGTGCGTGCACATGTCGTACAGGGAGAACCAGAGGTAGGCTTGCAGTGGGCAGGACTGGCAGATAACTGGAAGGATCTAGTTGAAGGTGGTATCTCCTTAGAGCTTTGGCTGCAGGACCTTCAGCAATCATCTGGCGGTTGGGTTGGTTTTTTTTAGTTAACTTGTTCCTGGGCAAGTGTTAATACAGTGAACTCTGAAGAAGCATGGACTTTTCATGTCGTGTCAGAAAAAGGGGATGCATGCGTTTTAAAATTGGTACACGAGTAGCCTTGTAGAGGTTACCCCAGCAGTAAACCTGCCTCATGTGCTGAGGCAGCGGAACAGTTAATCATATTTGCTTGCTTTTAGTAACAATTTTTATTCTTTTTATTATCTGACAGGTTACATTGTGGTAGCATATGAAGGTCCTATTGTTCATACAGCACCCAGCACATGAATAGCAAGAGTTGATCTTGGTGTCAGGGATCTTGCTGATGAAGCTGGGTTGTGAAAAAAGGAAGCTACAAATCATAGCTTAATGGGAGCAGGGAGCAGAGAGAGCAATCGTGAGAAATGAACATTTGTGCAGGCAAACACACATGTGTTTCTTCATTGGGCATCCTCTGGTGTGAGCACTGAACAAGAGGCAGATCTGCAGAGGGGAGTCCTGACGATCTACTGTGTCCAAAAATGAAATTAAGAGTACAGTATATGGAAAGATCCAAGGGCCAAGAAACACAGCTCTGTTTGCACCTCTCCTGCAGTTACCATAGAAAACTTATGGTGTGAGATTTGTGTGAGGAAAATGCAGTTGATGGTATGCTTTTGTGCTATTATTTGACAGTAAGTAGTTTTCCAGCCCTGTGAAATTTCCGTAAGCCTTAAGATTAACAGACTATTTGCTTCCTTGTCTTTGGGACAGGGAGTTAGAGGTAAGCGGGAGAATAATCTCCAGCCTTCTGTGTCTGCTGCCTCAGAGCAGCGCCTTGAGCTCGCGGCCAGGGAGACGCTGCCTCCCACCTGGCAGGGCTTTTCTGCCCTCCCAACTGCACCTCAGTCCAGCAAACACAGCTGGTAGGATTGGGTGGGTGGTTTGTTCTTGGGGGTTTTTTTTGTCTGGCTGCTCTGGGCAGCCCTTTCCACTTTGGGAAGCTTGTTTGCTGGTGACAAGGCAGCAGAGCAGGGCTTATCAGCCGCCCTGAGCCGATTGCTGCTGCTGCTGCTGCTGGCTGTGACTCAGGGCGTGGGGAGGAGCGGCTGTGGTGCCCAGAAGGTGGATGGGGCGAGTGGGTGGTTTCAGTAGGTTTCCTAGAATAACAAAAAGGATCCTGTGCAGATGCACAAAGCCAAGTCAGTAAAAAATGGTTCCAAACGAGACTGCCAGGATTGCAAGACCCAGTGGACAGCAAAAATTTCAGCTCTCCCTTCTCCTCTTGCTCACCCCCCTCCCCGACTTTTTCTGCCACATTTCTCCAGCCTTATCATATCTGTCTGTCAACTCTCCTTCCAATTTACTGCTCTGAAGGAAGAAGATATTTCACTCCCGTGCAGTATATGCAGCAAACGCAACATAAAGCTGTTTTCTGATTATTACGTTTTGATGGATGTTGCTCTGGGCTGGTCTGTGAAGAATATGGCTTGTGAATCCCATTGCAGTTATTAAAAGCATTCATAATCCTGCTCTCTTGTAAAACGGCCTAATGCACCCACACCGGGCTGCTGGTTCTTGCTGTTCCCATCTGCTGCCGTGCTGCTTATGGTGTTATGCTTATTGGAGTTCAAGTAGGACCTGAAAGGTGCCTTGAGAAAATGTCTGCATATGCAGGAGTTGTCCGGTGAGAACTGTGTGTGCTCTGCCTTTTAACCCTTCGTGATCCGTGTCCATGTGGTTTGCTTTTAATTTCATCTGCATTACTTAGAAATGTAGACCCGGTTTCCCTCTTCCGTGCTCAAAAATGTGCAGAGCCCAGTTGAGCTATACCGGGATTATCCACGGTTTAAAGCAGAACCTTCTCATCTGCTTTGGGCTAATGGGGGAAAAAAATAAATCTGAAACGGCTTTGGAGAAGTCATAAAAGAAATAAAAGTGTGGCCTGTGAGTTAGATCTCAGGCTTCCTCCTCAGTTCAACATGGATTTTGTGATGTGACCCAGGGCCAGTCAGTAGCTCTAGGTGCTCTCTTTGTCTGCTTTCCAAATCTGAAAAGGGGGTTCATGGGCATCCACAGCCTTCCTGAAATAACTTACCTTCATACCTTGGTGTGTGATAATGGTGTAGCATTTAAAAGCAACTCTGCTCTCGTTTACTCCTCTGGAGAAGTGAAGAAGCCCGGCTGCAAAAGAAAGCCAAACAAACGAACTTCTCACATAATGCAGCGCAGGCAGTGGAATGAAGAAAGTAGTGCCAAAAGGATGTACTTCAGGATGCGGGGCCCATTTTCAAATAAAACTACTCTTATTTGAAACAAAAACCCCACTTATTTCTCAGGGGAGTAACAATAAAAAGCAATAAAAAGTTGCTTAATGACTGACTATTTTTTTAAGGCTTCCAAATCTGGAAGGAAACCAGGCCATCTTGAAAAAAAGAGATCCCAGACTTTCACAATACATGCATCCGTCCAAAGGGCCGTTGCCGTGAAAGTATTTACAGCTGCACCGTTACCCTGCGCCATCCCACAGCCCCGGCGGAGAGCAAGGCCAGAGCACGGAGGTGGGAAGCTCGGCAGCTGCTGGGCAATGCTTTTTCCAAGCAAAAGATTCTGTTATGCCAGTTGTAGCTGTGCAAGCACAAGCGGGTTCATAGTGGAAGCCCAGCTTCCAGGCAAATAAGAACAAGCCGAGATGCTCTTTGCCGTTTGAGGTAACTTTTCTTGTGAAATCTCCCGTGTGGTGGAAGCGATGGTGAAGCATTTCTATATTTTTGGTGTGCCCTGCCTCCGTATCCGCTGAGTCCTTTCTGCTGTGGTTTCCCAACAGCCTAGGATGACACAGCTGCTGTGGTCCACTCAACCCTCCTGCTTGGCCCATGTATGCCAAATTTTCTCTTGCAGGGGCTTGTTGGAGTCTGCTAACTGCCTCCACGCGCTGCTGAGCAGAGGACGAGCCTTACCAAAGCAAGTAAACAGTTCTTTGCTTGGCCAGTGAGTTGAAGGCTCTGGGAGCACATCTGGCAGAGGGAGGGGAAAAAAAGACCTCTTTTCCTTGCGGTAGCGCTGAGCTTTTGGAGGCACTTGTTTTCTGAGTAACCTCACCCTCCTATTTAAAGAAAGATTGAGGGGTTATCAGTTTGTGTAAAGGAAAAGAGTTTGCTTGGTGTCCTGTTTAAACACTGTGAAACACATTCATTAGCACTTGGACAAACTTGTCTGCCTTAAAAGAACTAGTAGCTGCTGTTTACTCTTCAAACTATTTTTGTGTTAAACAGCTTCAGCATCTCCAGGTTGGGCTCTTTGATTCAAACAGACCATGCCACACTCTGAGGTGTCTGCGGTGTTTTATGGTTGTTTCTTGTGTTTTGACCGTCGAATGGTAGCACTTACTTTTCTCTTTCCAACCCATGTCTCTTTTGAGATAATCCCTACTATCATGTCTCTTGGATGAGACGGTCTCTTCCCAGTCAGTGCTCCACTCGTTCTTTGGAACAACGGCTGACGGATTGCAACCACAGAAAATCTGTCTTGTCATCAGTTGTGGTGAAATTCATTTCTCTCATATGAGAGATCTGCTTATCCTGACCGCTTGAAGTCAGAAGGCGTTTCCAAAAAGAGTTTTGTTTAGGATGAGTGCTGCTGGCTGTGTTGTAGTTTTGACCTTGGTCCCTCTTGCACTTCAGACTCGTATTTTTTGCTCCAGCGTTGGTGCATAATATCACTAATTACAGAATGGCTGTGATTTCTATCATTGAGGTGGCTGCAATGATTCTTCTGCCAGAGGCTCTCAGGTAGTGGGAGTTTGGGACTTTGCTCGGCAGTAGGGTCGCTAACTAATGCTTACTTTTATCCTTTCTAGGACCTGTGCTTCTGCTGAGAGGAGCGATAGCATCGTTGGTCAGAAAGCATGTTGTCCTCCACATGAGTGGGGAGGGAAGGTGGGATAGTCGCACAGTGGAGGGAGATCTGCTTAGCAGCGAGTTGGTGACAACAGGGACTGCGGGACAGACACTGTTGGGACGTGGTTTCTGTTGCTGAGGGTCTCAGCTGCTGTCCCACAGTGTCAGTCTAAGGGCTACTGCATTTGCTGGAAATGGAGCAGACCAGAGGCAGTTGGCTGTAGAAAAGTGGTCCTTTTTTTTCCTTTCTCAAGCACTTGTCTAGAGACGAGAAGATCTGGAATGCTGTTTTCTGTTCTCCTTCATACTCTGTTGTATCATCTAACACCACTGGAGTCCCAAGCAATTCGAGCACTTAAGCATGCCTTCAAATCAGCTTCGAGGTATATCTAAACCAAACACAAAAAGTAGGGGCCTCTCCAGAAAATCAGACATGCTGGAGCCACGAAGTGATCCCTCTGTCATGGGAGCACCGTGCAACTTCTTTGGATATTTAGGTACCAATGCTTGTGCTCCATAGGGACAAGGTGGAAAAATTATAATCTAACCAGTGTTTAAATCTGCGTTACCATGCCTAGCAGCACTGTTTTGGTTCTGAATTGTTGTTTGGCTTCTGGGAAGATTACTGACTGTTTTTTGATTTTTTTCCTTTCTCTCTTTCCTGTGTTTTAGACGTTTACAGCATGGTGTAATTCTCACCTCCGCAAGGCTGGGACACAGATTGAGAACATAGAGGAAGATTTCAGGGATGGTCTTAAACTCATGTTACTTCTGGAAGTCATTTCAGGTGAGAGAGGTTCTGTGTGGTGCTCTCAAGCGTCCTGAGCATGTCTGCTCTGAAATCCATCCTCTCCATTTCTCGTGGAACAGGGACAGTAAAGGCAGATTTTGCTGGAACATAAGAACAGCTGCTTCCTGATTCAGAACAAATTTCTCCCTAACGAATGTCTTGTCTCCAGCAGTGTCCGTTAATTTGGAATGTACTCCAAGCCTCATGGACTGTGCAGGCTGCCCGCCGCCTTCCTGCCCCTGCCTCTGAGCTTTCCGCTGCCTGTCAGGAATGCGCAGCCTCCTGTGAAGGCTCAGGCAACGGCTCTTGCTGCTTGGCAGGACTGATGGAGCAGCTCTGGGAAGAGTGTGAGAATGCTGCACTGGCAAATCATACCAGAGCCACATGACAGTGGGAATAGGATAGAAGTTATTGGAAGAGGAGAGTCAAACCAGTAAATCTTCCGTGTCGTTCAGTTTCAGCTGTGACTGAAGTTTTTCCATTCTAGTTTTAATCTGAGCTCAGCACTCAGGCTTTCAGGGGAGAAAAGAAATCCCAAAGAAAAACAAAGTGCCAGAAAACCCAGTCTGAAATAAAAACAATGGCATGAACAAGTTAGGTCAGATTTTTTTTCAGTCCGTATCACAGATGTCCCACTACTTGACAGGTATTTCCCAGGGATTATTTCGGAAAAGCAGTAAACCCTACTGATGTGCTGATGAAATGAATACCTTAGTAAAGTATCGTGGGAGGCATCAAGGGGGGATAGTACTCTATGTAAGAAACTGGAGTTGTGTATTCACAGACGGTTTTGATGGCCCTTAAGCCAGTAATAGCAACCCAGTGACTTGCACTCCTGACCTTCTTAGTACGTTTTCTCATAAAATTACCATGATAGAAGCATTTGCATTGTCTTCCCTCTACCCCTCCTTTCCTTCCCTTCCCTTTTGCCAGCTCCTGCATAGATTCTGTCAGTATATGTGTTTTTCAGAATTTATGAACGAAGGATAAAACCTCTGGGTTTTTGCTCATGATGGTGGTTTGGAGGGATCAGAGTTCGAAATATTATCAGAGCTTTGCAGCACACACGTTGCTTCTGCAGGGCTTTTAAGCCTCCTGTGTGTCCTTGGCTGGGCAGATAGGAAGAAGTTTTCCCATCTGATGTGACTTCCTAAAGTGTGGGAAGCAGTGATGTTCTGTGAGGGGGAGAGCACCTCAGTCTTGCCCAGCCCAGTATCTTCTGATGGTGAGCTGTGCTGCTGATGGGTGCCCTTCCATCCAGCCAGAGCCCCTCAGTCGCCAGCCTTGTGGGAAACTCCGTGGACAGTCCTGGGTCTTCCTCGTTGTGAGTCCTCTCCCGTTGATCTCCGCGGTGAGAGGTAACAGTTTGGCTTCTGTAGAAACTGCCCCAAAAGATACACTTTCATTTTTTACCACATGCGTTTCCTTCCCCTGATAAAGCCGTTTTAAAAATAATACTACAAGACTGAAAAAGTCTAAGCTCCCATTTAGTACTTTTAAAATATATAAGGCTTCTCCCCCACACCAAAAAAAAAAAGGGAAGAAGGACTAATTGAAATTTTTCCTAAACAAATTTACTGTAAACAACTTCTGTGCCAACACTTCCTTGCATTGTTTGGCTTTTAAAGTACAGCCTAGAGCTAGTACATGAGAATCAGAGAATGGAAGCTAGTAGACCATTTTCATTGTCTCAGCTGGGAGAAGTACTGAGAAATAAAGCAGCGATGCAAATAGCTGAAAGTACAACATATTTCGTAGCAGACTTCCCTTTTAACAGTCTACATCATTAATAATGTATGCCCTGGAACCACACGAAGCTTTTCTCTGGAAATCTAAATTTGTAATAAAGTTCAAATTCAAAGGAAATAGCCATCGGCTTTGGAGACTTTTTTAAGTTCCAAAACAAAAAAAAAAAGATCCTAAACCAAATATCCTATTGTGGTACTTTGAGAGAGGGCGACTGCTAGTTTTGCAATTGCCATCAATTGCTTGAGGATCGCGTTGCTGTCAGAGGGAACAATCCTGCTCTGCCCAGCCCCAGGGAGAGCAGTTCAGATGCTCTCCCTTGTGTTGGCAATGCACACGCGGCCACAAGGTGAATGGGATCAGCTTGCTGTTCCAGCTGAAACCTAATCTCTTGTCTTTATTTTTCTTTTTGCAAGGCTAGTTTGCAGTCACATGAACTGAAGAGCGTGGTTATTTTTTAGCTGGCTCAACCCATTTGTTGACATTTGGCAGCATAAGTCTGCTCCAGTCTGTTGTGCAGCTATATGTAAAAAATGTTATTGTGAAACTGTCACAAAAAATGCTTCCACACTTGTTTAGAATGACCAGCATTATTCAAATGGAAAAAGAAAGCAACATACCATGACGTGTACTTGGGGCTCCATTAAAGCAAAAGAGATTTTTTTAATCCTAGGATGCAGGTAGCACCGTAAATACATCTTTTAACTTAAATTGTCAAACATCAGTGTTTCATTTTGAAAGTGAATCTGGTTTTATCCTGAAGCTCGAGAGCTAATGACACCAGCCTACAGTAATCACTCAAACACTTTTAAAGGATTTTCATTTCTAGACTTTTTTTCCTTTATAGGGCGTGGCTATGGAAATAATCTGGTTTTTAGCTTTTCCTCACTCCTTTGTCAAGAAACAAGCCACCCAGTTTTAGAATGAAAAAGAGTTCTCTAAAAAGTAATTTTCCTTCTCACACTTAAGCCTCAAATAAAGGTTTTGAGTCAGCTTACATTGACCTAAATATTCAGGTTCAAGATATAGCAGACTTTTGGAATTGTATAGGTCCGGTGACTAATTACATGCCTAGACTTGCCCATTTGATCTCCTTTTAATTATCTCATAATTTATTTTTTTTTTCAAAGGGCAAAACCTGCCTGCCTTTTGTCTAGATTTTTTTTTGTATTATGGAGCTTGTGGTCTGAAATCAGCTGTTCTGTTCATTTTGTGGTGTTGTGAGTCACATACAGGGGGTTCCCAATGTCCCGTCTAATTATGTTTCTAGTAGAGGTTCCTTTGAAAAGTTAATTTGTCTATCTAAGCTTTACTTTGCTAACTCTATGTATAGAGTTAGTGTTAATAAAAGTAGATTGTGAGCATAGTTACAGGTGGCCTATCAAGAAGGGTGTGATCGCCCCTAATGCAGCTCTTTCTAACAAATAAGTTCAAGAAAGTGCTTTTCTGAATCTTCCAGCTTTGTTCCAGTCAGGAGCTGGTGTTTGCCCTAAGACTCATTTCTATCAGAGATTTACCTGCTCTTAGCTCAGAGCTAGGCTGAGAAAGGATGCAGGGGGGTCTGACCCTGCCTGGCTGAGCAGCGGGAGCCACCAGCATGGGGAAACACCCACCAGGGAAGAAGGAGTTCGGAATTGGTGTCTAATGCCTTCTTTTTTCTTTTTTTTTCTCTCACTAGGTGAACGTTTGGCTAAGCCTGAAAGAGGCAAAATGCGAGTGCACAAAATATCCAATGTGAACAAGGCCTTGGATTTCATTGCCAGCAAAGGAGTCAAACTAGTGTCTATTGGAGCAGAAGGTAAAGAAATGAGCTGATTTATCTGGGCCCAAGCTGTGATTAGCCATTGCCTTTCTCTCATGGCTGCATGTCATTTCTCTTTACACCCCTCTAGCCCTACCATGTCCTTGTAGCATCAGCTGTGGAGGGAAAAAAGGGGCCTTTACTCTGGATTTACATCCCACCTTCACACCAAGCTGCCAAACCTGTTTCCCACTTGAGCTTATTGGTCAGGTCCTCCTGCTTTTCTCTTGATTCACATGAGTTAAGGTAAACATGGAGCAGTAAACATGGAGCAGTGGCAAAACCAAATAAATTGAGGTGTTTCATTCTTGAATGCACAAGTCCCAAGTGGGGTATAGCAAGCAGCTGCTTGTATTTAGCTTATTGCTGAGCTCCTGGGAAAGATCCTTTGTTGCTGTAGGAAATCCCATGGGGCAAAGCCAAGTGCAGTCCCCAGCACAGGTCAAGGGTCCCAGAGGCTCCTATTTTCAGAGCTTCCAGTCTTCCTGTTGGGCACCCCAGAAAACTGGGTGCTCTGGCTGGAAGCCCACGTATCGCTGTGTAGAGACCATTGTGGGCAGCACCAGGGATGCCCTCGTGTCTTGAGGCTCGTGGAGACATGAGGGAGTTGGGTCGGATTTCCATCTTTTTAGCAAAGATGGTGGGTGTTCTGCAGATACGCCACCCGAGATCCGCAAGGTCTTCCAGGTTAGTGAGATAGTTTGATCTTTTATAAACCCTAACAAATTCTCATCTTATCTGGATTGTGTTTTCATGACACTTATTTTCCTCTGCTCTGGACCCGTGTGTGAGCCTTGTCTATGGACTCACGTTGTCACTGTTGCTGTGGAGACACTCTGCTTCTGTGGTATTTCTAGGTTTGTCTTTTCATGACCATGGAAAATGAGGGAGGTTTGTTATCTGCATCTTACAGATGGAAATACGTGGTTTCTCCTGGGGAACTCATGACAGAGCTGCGAAATGAGCCCATGATACAGTTCTGGATGAGCATTCCTCCTCTGGGAGAGTGGGGCTGCAGGGCTGAGCCTCGCCTGTTCTTAGCCCAGATCGGTGCAGTGTTGGCATACTGTCTCCAGTTTTGGCCTTTAAAGCCTGCTTTTGGGGACATTTCTCACAACATGTGCCCACCCTATGGCCCACTTGTTCTGTGTCGGATCAAGCTGAATGCCTCAGCCACTGCATGTGGTTATGTTTACTTTACCAAGACCTTTGCCTCAGTGTCCTGCTTTAACTTTATGGAGACTTTGGAGCAATTTGAAACAAGGGCCCAGGGACATTGCAGATGCTTCTTTGCTGCTTTGGTGTTTAATAGCAAAATGCAAGAGGTGAATGGTTTGGTGTTGATATTTTGCATGCAAATCTTTTCAGTTTTCTCAGCTTTTACCCCAGGAGCAAAGGGAGGGTGTTGCTGACTCTGAGTAATGTTTGATGTAGCAGAAACAAATATCTAAGGTCATTTTATGCCCTTACAAAAAAGACTGATGCATCCAGTGGCTGATATAGTAATCTACGTGGGATCCTTTTCAAACTGGAAGTTGCACCTGGAGCCAGAGGTCTTCTGCCTTAAGAAGGCTCCTGCTGTGATTTGGACCTCAGACAGACATTTGGAGACATCCTTCTGGGAACCTAGAGCACGCATAAAACTTGTCTTCCCTGCTCTATTCCCTTTTTTTTCTCCTGATTCTGCTCTCCCTAGCACTGGTTTGCCTTTTCCTCTCCTTTCGCTGTATTTTTCTTTTTTGTCTTCTGCTCCTGAATTGGCTGCGACTTAGATGTCATTCGTAAGTAAAATGGTCTGTGACCAAAGGTTTCCCGGGCCCAGTTATTCAGTATGGATTCATAGCAGTTGTCCTGTTAGAAATTGGCTGTGAGGTGCCATTTTGTGACAGAAGCCATGATTTAGATCAGCCTGATCGACGATCCTCCCTGCCCCTGCCAAATATTCCTGGTCCTGATGCCCATGTAGCTGCATGGTGAACTCCTAGGGGTTGCTTTATACTACCAAAGGTAGAATAAAAGGTAGTATAAAGGTACTTCAGTATAAACTGAAGTTTGGACCAAGGTCAGCTTTCATTTTTATACAGAGCTGTGGTGCCAGCTCAGGCAGTGTCAGTGTGATAACAGCGTGGGGTCCCCCAGCCCAGGTCACTCTGATGGTCACCAGGAAATATAACCTGCTTCAGGGGCTTCTTCCTGGTCCATCCAGGCTCTTGGTGTGCAGTGATTATTACACATTAGCTATAAAAAGTGTCTTTTACTTCAAACAGCACAGCAGTGCCTCTGTCCCTGGAAGAGATTATAAACCTTACTGGAGCATGAATTTTAAGGGCTTGCTTTCTGACTTCAAGAAGACATCATGCAGCAGCAAAGTAGAAGATAAAAGCCAGTGAGGCAATCATAATGCTGCACCAAGAAAATGAGCTGTAAATGCCTCAGGTTGGACTGATCCAGGAAGTTTTGCAGGTGTCTTTTCTCCTGGAGGCAAAAAACCACCATCCAGTAGCAGTGCGGTGGGACTGGCTAGGGCAGCGTGCTCGACACCTTGAGGTGGTGTGCTTCATCTCCGGGTATCTGCTGGGCAGCAGAGTTCTGTGTGAAGGGTCTGCAGCCTAGCTATAGTTCTCTGTGTACGTTAGACGAATGGTGTTGGCCATCAATGTCCTGGCTTTATTTATTATTGGTTTTTGATGGTTAAAAAATAAGCTCCAGAAAGAATCCCAAGGAGGCTCTCAGGTTGGCTTAAGCCTTGTGAAACCTTGTGTTTAATCAGAGTGGAAGCCAACAAGAATGTTTTCATGGCGTTTATCTCACATTTCATCAAATAAAGATCCCTCTCTGCTGTTTGCAAGCCCAGCTCTGCAGCCGTGTCCCAGTGAAGGAGAACCAGAGTAGAAGAACACTTCCTACACACAGCACGGGTGCAGGACGTACTCTGTGTCTGTGTTCTGTGGAGGGTGAACTAAGCAAACAGAATAAGCAATGAGGGTGAAGAGCTGCTTTTTACATCTATCTTTAGCTGTTAACAATTCAAGATGATTCTAAACATCTTTGTTAGCCAGGGTCTATAGGATCAAAGCAGTCGTGGCATACAGCAGATCTGTGTAAATCTGGATCAAAGACCTGGTGCAGCATCCAAATGATTTTTCATCTGCTTTTAAATCTCACTGTCATCTGACACCTCAGGAGCCTTCTTTTGCTGTAATAGATTCCATACTGCTGTCAAATGCTCCTGGGATTTAACAGATTGAATAGGTCAAGTATGTGACCCTAATACTGTTTTATTCACACCTCTAATCTGCATGGAAAGTTCCTGCTTTCTTAGACAGATGTGCCTCAGTTCAGTGTAGAGATAACTTTGGATGAACTGATCTCTATTCTCACCTGCCCAGGTGAAAGGAGAAATAAAGCTCAGGGGTTTCAACAGTTGCAGAAGTCCCGTCTGAGCACAACACCAGGCAGAGCAACCATACATTGACGGTGGAAAGACAAGTCAGATGAGCGAAACAGAGCGTATGGATGTCCCTGCCCCCTGCCTGCTCACAGTTAGGGAGCCGAGATGTACCCCCCAGTCAGCAATGCCAGATATCTGTCCTGAGCCTTGCTGGACTATGGTTAGCCACATGCTTTCTGAAGACAGGGGCATGGATGCTTGTCCTGCTTTTCTTGACTTTTGTTAGGATAAACAAAATGCAGAGCAGACTTCCTTTTCTGTCGCCCTTGCTGCTCTGTCTCTGATTCCCAGATTGTAACACTGGCCTGCCAGCCGTTCATCCCCCGCAATTCCCTGTCTCCATGGGGTGACCAGAGGCTCTGCTCTCATGGGCAGTTCAGAAGTACCCACAGAGGGGGATAACAGTTTCTGTAGCACTGCTTCTGCTTCTAACTACTCAGGCCAAAATTAATCATTTTTGCATTTTTCAGAATGAGTTCATGCATTTAAGAAAGGTGGTGGCATTTTAAAAACCACATCTATGTAGCCAGCCAGTCCTGCTCCTAAGGACTGTGTATTTGTCAGACCCTTAATTGGCTGTCAAACAAATGGACGAGAGTACCGTATTTTTTGCATAGCTTGTTCTTGGTATTTGGTACAATAATGGGAAACGGAGTGGAAGCATATTCACTGGTGCAAAAAATTTCCTTCCAGTGGATGCAGATGTCTCACCAGCTTTAGCCAGCAACCGATCCGCTCCCAAGCTGAATGTAGATCACATGAATAACCTGTACTTGCTGCTGCGGTTCAGACAACAGCTGCTGGTGGAGGAGGAGGCACAGACAGCACTTGCAGAGGTCCTGCCTAGGAAAAGTACTTGGAAAGCACAGTCAGGCAAAAGATACCATCTGATTATTAGCCTTTTAATACATGAGCTGGGCTCATATTACTGAGCCTTACTTGTATCAGTAGGGGACAAACATGGTATCTTTAATTAAGCATTAGATTGTTCTAGCTTTGTAGTGTTATGTTCAGTTTTTTAACAATTCCCGTGGAGTTTCTTTCTCTCAATCACCAGGAAACAGGCGGCTTTGTGCAAACCTGTTTTGCAGCCATGTTTTTTTCACTTTTGTTTCTTGGCCGTATTCCACTCTATTAGAGAGCGGCTGGCGGCAACTGAAGGGCGCTGAAGGGATCCTGAGGGAAAAGGAGGTTGGCATTGGGGAATGCAGAGGTGGAAAACCAAGTGAGTGGGGGCCAGAGAGCCCATGGCCTTTCTGAGAAGGCTGGCTGACTTTGTAACCAGGTTGCCAGGAGAAGTTTTTTAGCTCCAGAAATGAAAAATGCTTGCTCACTTCTAACAAATAATAACAGTTTTATCAGCTGTATTTAAAAGAAAAGAAAAAAAAAACGAGAATAGGAGGAAAGGACTGGAGATCGTGTGGTTGGTTAAATCTGCCTCCTGGGATGGATCACTCACTAATCTCTTTGACATCAGTATCAGCTGGGTGAGTGGTGGGTTTTCTCTGTGTCAAGCAAAAGTAAAATGATGTGTAGAGATGAAGTGATGGAAATATTCTGGGCTTCTTCCAGAGCAGCTTTGCTTTCATAGAATGCATTGAGATAGAAGAGACCTTTAAAGGTCATCCAGTCCAACACCCATGCAGTGAGCAGGGACATCTTTACCTACTTCAGGTTGCTCAGAGCCCCATTTAAGCCTCACCTTGACTTTGGTGCAGTGCTAAGGAAGAGTCAGACATGGGAGCAGGGAGCACACATCTTCCTTTTTAAATGAGCGATGCATTGAAGAGGGCTGGGGTAAAAGAAGTGCTTTCCACCTTAACTCCACCAGCTAACTTTATAAAACTGGAATTTGAGAACGTGACCGGAGTGTAGTGCTGAATTCTAATGCCACATTAGCAACTTAACGCCATCTGGTTTTATGAGAGTATCTTGACCTTTATTTCCAATTAAAATCCATGGAACAGTAATATTAATTACCTGTTTCTGCTCACTGATGGATTTATTAGTGTTCGCAAAGCATTTTCAACATTAAAGCATTGCCATCAGATTTTAATCTAGTCCATTAAGACCTCAATTTAGTTTCAGATCTTCAGTATATCCTAGGGTCTTCCTGCCAGCTGCTGTGGCTTTTATAAGCATTGAGGTTTTTTGCTTTTTGAAAATCCCCACAAAGGTCTATCACATGAACAAAACAAACAAGCTGAAAACAAAGGTGCTTTCTTTTATATTTTAGCTGTAGTATCTCAAGCATTTGTAGCAATAGTAAGGATTTTCCTTGTTGATTGTGGGGCTTTATTAAAGGGGTGAAAAATGCAAAGAAGCACAGAACTGAATATACTTGTCGTCTCGTGACATTTTCTTACAGCAGCCTAGCAGACAACCCCCTGACCCCAAAATACCTGTAAAAAATTCATTTGTGAGGAAACTGTCAACAGTGAAACATAGTTTTTTTGATTCCACCAGCAGTAACGTTCTTTTATACTGCAGTGAAATATTGTTAGGTATTTAATTCCAGGCAAACTGATACCCCACCGGGATATCTTGTGTGTACTCTTGTGTGCAAAAAGGAGTGGACACAGGGTTTTACTGTGGTAGAACAAGGTGGCATGTCTTGTTTTCTGTCTTCTAAATCTGTAAATCCCTAATGCAGATGTATGTCAAAGCATAGCAGAGATTATCCTTCTAATTTGCGCTGGAGGTTGCACCACATGTATCGCTAAATCACAAGCTTTCAGGAATTTGGACCAGATGGACACAGTTTCTGAAACAGTGTGTTTGGGATGCAGGCTACTTATTTGTTGGGTTTGAAGGCACCAAGATTCACATTTTGAAAATTCTTCATGAGAGGAAAAGCTTTTTTTAATGGCTTAATAAGAACATTTCATGTATTGTTACCTTCGTGACAGGATCCAGACAGGTGGGAGTTGCCTATACTGCAAATTTCTACTTGCCCCGGAGCATGAAGAGTTCCTGCTGGGCAGCCTTATGGAAGCAGTGGCACGGAGGTGTCTGCAGTAGTACAAAAATGGTTTCTGGCAGCCTTGTTAGGACTTGAATTATTCTACCTCCAAACAGTAGGTTAATTCTAACCTTATTCTTACTGAAAATACTCTTGTAACTTGTCAGTTGTTTGTGAAAGATCCTTCTGCCATCAGGAACCTGCCAGAAAATGAGTAGAAGGCGGCAGCTCATCTAGTTTTATTATCCAAAGAAATGAAGGCTGTAAATTTTATAATGTGTATATATAGTCTTTGTGGAATTTTTGTAGATGCTGAAGATCAGCACTTGAAACCCAGCTGCTCACCGTTTGGTGATAATCTATACATGGTGGAAGCCCCTTTCTGGGCTAGAAAACCTTCAGTGCCTCCCCCTGGAACCTTGATCCCCTGTCCTAAACAGATCATACCTTACGCTCAAGCAGTCACTTGCTAAAACCTCTGAGTTGTTGACCTGTGCTGATTTATTTGTGGAGTCCGACGAGCAGTAAAGCACAGTTTGCTTATCATATTAGTTTATGTTGTGATCTGTTCAGGCTGGTCAGCATGAGTCGTTGCTTCATCTTAAGCAGGGTGCATGTACTTTGAGGAATGCACTCTCGTGTCTTTTGGCAATTATATGACTGAAAGAAGTCCCATACAGGCAGTCTGGCGTATTTAGGCTTCTTTGAAATTAAAAGAAAAATTGGTATTTCTTAGTTTTCTTGGTGGTATTTTGTTCACTCAACAAAAAAAGTTGCCAGAGCTCATCAACACGGGGAATTCTCACTGTTTCTTCCAGTATAATTACACTGGGGCAGTTGTGTAGGTGACTTGGAGTAGACATACAAGAGTAGGAGGGGAAGGCTTTTCATTTTCTCAGGTTGGCTTATATGACTTCCAAGTGATCGGAATTAAACCTGAACGAGGTGGTTTTAGGCCCCTGAGGGGAATTATACTGATGTAAATTGGCCCTTACTCCTGGTCTTTTGGATCATCAGCGTCTGATTTACACTCATTAGTATGCTGCAATTACCCAGTCTAATTACTGGGTACTACTGGGCAAGACTGCATCGTACCAGCAGAGCATTTGGGGAGGTGGGGAAGAACAGTTGTCAGCTGGAATTCCAGTTGTCCCATCTGCCAAATTCAATGCTCCCCAATACTCCTGTTTTACTAGGATTTGACCTTGGAATTTGATGCCTCCTAATTTTTCTATCTTTGTTTCTTTTTTTCCCCCATAGAAATCGTGGATGGCAATGTTAAAATGACTCTTGGAATGATCTGGACCATCATCCTTCGTTTTGCCATTCAGGATATCTCAGTTGAAGGTAAATCTTAGTTCTTCCCGGGCACCATTCAACAGCGAACAACTGGGATAACTAAATGGCTTTGCCACTTAAAAGGCCCAGAATGTGCCCTTAGGCAAGATCCTAGGGAGCTGCCCTTCCCAAGCTGCCTTGTCATCTCACTGCCATTTCTAGCCAGGGTCAGGTTGAGAAGGAGTTTTTCACATCTTCTTCTGCTAAGAGATTTTAAGAGCAGCTCAAAAGGAAGGATGAGCCTGAAAGCCGACTTTGATGTTGGAAGGTGTTGCATTTTCTTGCAGGCTGACTCAGGAACTAACATTGAAAATGGACCTGTCTTTTACAAATCTTATGAAACTCTCCTCTCTAATCCCGAAGATTCTCCTTATTGCAGAACCTCATTCAGAAAGTAATGGTAACAAACCCATCCCGGTAGACTCTTCCAAACAAGGAATTTTCTGACAAGTGGAATTAAATAAAGCACAATTCAGTGCAGTCTGTACCAAAGATAAATTGGTCATGTTTTTCTAGCATATTCTCCAGAGACTCCTGCTTTTGAAGAAAATGAGTTAATTGGTATGTTTTCTTTCTTTCTTTCTCTAGAGACATCTGCTAAAGAAGGACTTTTGTTATGGTGTCAGAGGAAGACAGCCCCTTATAAAAATGTAAACATCCAGAACTTCCATATCAGGTGAGTTACAAGAGAGATCTTAACTTTACGATCTGTGTTATTTTCATATGTCTCTTGGTATGTTCAACAATGTTCCTGACAGACCTCCCAAGGCAGTACAGATGCACCTTACACAGTAACAGTGTAGTCCAGAGAGACACCTGGGAAATTAAGGGCGGAGCTTATAAGAGGGTCCAAATACCTACATCCTGATTACTATTTCTGGTTACAGCTGCTGGTTTTGTAAAATTCTTCAGGGCATTAAGTCCTTGGAGAGCAGCATATGTGCCACCAGCTAAGCAAGACAGCTTTTGCTCTGTGAAAACCCTGAACACTTTAGGAGTCATGAAATAAGGGCTGCACAAGACACTTTGTAGTATGACAGAACTGGGAAGGATGATGGGTTTTCTTACTCTGCTCTTAAATTTTCAAATTGGCAGGTGTTCCAGTGAAGATTCTGCATAATACTGCTTT
Organism: Apaloderma vittatum; assembly: GCF_000703405.1. Classification (NCBI taxonomy): domain Eukaryota; kingdom Metazoa; phylum Chordata; class Aves; order Trogoniformes; family Trogonidae; genus Apaloderma; species Apaloderma vittatum. Next base: position 40,192 of record NW_009703862.1, on the reverse strand, counting down.
TTCCAGCACATCTTGGAGGGCTATGTGAACCGTATAAATGTGAAGCACCTTTTTTTGAGAGCTTAAGAGCCATTCACGCTAACCAGTATTATAGTGGACCTAGCTATGGACATCTGCCTTTTCCCTAAGAAATGCACTTATATTCCTCCTTTAGGGCTTGTGTATCTACACCTTTTTTCAACCCTGAACTCTACAGCTGTGCTCTCACGCTCCACAGGATGTGCACAGAGAGTTCAGCACAGAGAGCTGGCGAAAAGGAGGTGGCAAGGCAAAGGGCAAGTCCTAATTGCAGTAGATTTTTATAGGCATTGAAAGGAGTCTTTACTGCAGTCTCATCCAGGTACAGGATGTGCCTCCTTCCCAGCACTTAGAGAAGCACTGTGAGCTAGAAGCTAAACCAGAATTAGTCATCCTTCATTCCTTCCCTCATGCCCGTCACTGTGCCTCTCCCTGGCTGACTACTGTTCATTGTTCTCCTCTGTCTCTGTCGTAGTTGGAAGGACGGCCTTGGTTTCTGCGCTTTAATTCATAGACACCGTCCAGAGCTCATCGACTACGGGAAGCTACGAAAGGTACAACTCAATTTGTTTGTCAGACCAGATGCTTGTCTCCTTGGAAGTAAATAGGGAGAAGAATTAGCTTGATAAACATAATTGGAGGACTTCAGCACAAGCTGGCTGTTGCAGGATTGCGGGGAAGGAAGGAGGGATGAATCAGTACATTCAGGCTTCTTAGTGAAGCGTGAACTTAATGAGCTTCCTGCTTGACTTTCCCTGCTTTCAGACTGCATTATATGAGACACACGTGCCCCAGTCCTAGCTGACGAGCAAAAGCTGGCAAATTCAGATGCCAAATGTGAGACTAGTTCTGTGCTAATGTCACAGATCAACGAGTCAAATCAGACTTAACATTTCTGTGGGGAGTTGGATAGGTACCTGGTGTTCAAGTGTGCAACTCATTGAGGGATCCTTGGACCCTCACAGGACACTTGCCACATGCTTTCAACTTAGCACTGAGCTATCTGCAGTACTGGCCATCTCCTAGCCTGTGGGTATCAAGTGCCAAAAAAAGCATTCGCTGTAACAATTTTACTTCAAAAATTGCCACTGGTAACATGATATCTAGCTCCTCCAAAGTTTGCTTCCTGTGTGTCTTGGAGACAAGATTGCCAAGTGGAGGATGAAAATAAGGGCAAGGGAAGACCAAGATGCGTTCTTATCCTACTGGCATT